>NW_006921602.1:22171797-22181579 GCF_000298275.1 Orycteropus afer afer
GAGCTGTTGCATTGTGGTAAACTGTGGTCAATGTCATGAGACAAAGTATATGTAAACTGCTGTATGGAAAGTGAATTTGCTCTGTAAATCTTTACCCAAATCACAATAAAATAAAAAAGTAAAACGGCAGAAGGCATGAATAGACACTTCACCAAAGAAGATAGTCAGGCAGCCAGCAAAAACATGAAGAAATATGCTCATGATCATTAGCCATCAGAGAGATGCAAATCAAAACAATGAGGGAAGCTTCTGGTAAGATGGAGGAATAGGCAGATAAGTGACATAAACCCTCTTCAACAAAGAAAAGAAAAACCAATTGACAGAGATATAGAAGACAATCCTGGAGCCCTGAGGTTTGAAAGGAACTGTACAGAAGTGGATTAGACACCAACTAGAGGACAAACCTGAATAAAAACAGTGAGTGCAGAGATGGTCGGAGCCAAGGAGTGTCAACTACTCCAATGGGACTGACAGCCTGAATAGTTTCAAGTTGTGTTAGGACCTGAGAACTGACATAAAAAAGATCAGCCTTGATCATCAAGGGCTGCAGGGACGACTTGCGACTACGAAGGGAAACAGCAAGGTGGGAGACAACTTGAGCTGCAGACTTTCCGCTATCAGGAGGGTACAGCCATTTTATTGTTTACACATGGCAGCCATTTTGGATATTTAAAGTGACCGAGGATGCAGCCATTTTGAATGTTTACAAGCAGTGGCTATTTTAGATATTTAAAGTGACCAAGGATACAGCCATTTTGAATCTTTTTACAAGTGGCAACCATTTTGCATTTTAAAGTGATAGCATCATCATTCGGATTCCAGGGACCTAAGAACAGGCTCTGTGTAGTCGATCAAATTCACCAGCCACTCCTCGGAAGGAAGATGAGGCAATCTACTTCCACAGTGATATTGCCTCAGAAACCCAGGGAGGGGTGGCTATGAGTCAGATCCAACTCAATGGTAAATAACAACAACAACAACAAGTCGATATCATGAGACAAAACGTATGGGAACTGCTGTATGGAAAGTGAACTTGCTCTGTAAATTTTCACCCAAATCACAATTAAAAAAAAAAAAGGCTCTGTTTGCCATGGTCAGCAGGGACATATGACAGGCTGACAACAGGAAAGGAGACAGGTGCTGAGTATATATGCTGCCCACTAGCAAAAAGAGGACGACAGCGCAGTACCCTGCTTACATAGAAAACATACAAACAAAAAAAAGAAAATGAAAATTGTGGGCAAGTCATTCCAACATACAATCAATTAAATACAAACACAAAAACGTCACAATGCCTCAGAGACAACAGAGCATCACAGTCCACACAAAGAAGCAAGATAAACAAAGCACGAGAAACAAGCGACCAGGATACAGACCCAAAACACATCCCTGAGCAAGATGCAGCATTGGAACTCCCTGATAAGGAATTCAAGAGAATTATATTAGGTGTCTTCAACGAATTGCGAGACAGATCAAGGAAAACACAGAAAAAACCCTAGAACAATTTCAAAAGGCAATACCAGAACATAATGACAAAATAAATGAAAAATGAGAAATGATACAAAATCTACACACAGAAATCCAGAAGATTAATACTACATTTTCAGAAACAGATAAGACATTGAATGGGCAAAGGAGCAGAATTGAATCAATGGAAGACAGAATGAGGGAGATTGAAGGCAAATACCTCAACACTTCTTTGGAAAGGGATCAATCAGAAAAAAGAGCAAAACAAAACGAAGAAAGCCTAAGGTTTGTGTGGGATACCATCAAAAGGAACAACCTACATGTAATCGGAATTCCAGAACATGAAGACACAAATAAAACCACAGAGAAAATTGTTGAAGATTTGTTGGAAGAGAATTTTCCTGGAATGAAGAAAGATGAGAATATATACATTCAGGAAGTCCAATGAACTCCAAACAGGATAGATTCCAAAAGAAAATCACCCAGACATATCATCATCACACTTACCAAAACCAAAGACAAAGAATCATGAGAGCAGCACAGGATAAACAAAAAGTTACCTACAAGGGGCAACCAATAAGATTAAGCTCGGATTTCTTGAGAGAAACAATGCAAGCAAGAAGGCAATGGGATGGTATATATAAAACCCTGAAAGAGAAAAATTTCCAACCACAAATTATGTAGCCAGCAAAACTGTCCCTCAAATATGATGGTGAAATTAGGATATTTCCAGATAAGCAGAAATTAAGGCAATTTGTTAAAACCAGACCAACCTTACAAGAGATGCTAAAGAGAGCCCTTTGGATAGAGAAGCAACAACAGCCAAAAACAACTGACCAATAACACACATGATGATATAACCCAGAAACCAACCCAGCTATGGAAGTATCCAAACCAAAGTAAATAAGCCTACAAGATTGTAAACAGGGAACCAGAGACATCAATTGACAAATGAGGGCAACTACAAACCAAAAGAGGGAAAAAACTGTGTCGTTACACAACTTCTAGATGGTAGGGAAGTCAAGACAAGTACAAGATAGAACGGACTGTTCTAAACTTGGGAAGAAAACTATAAATCACAAGGTAACCTCAAAGAAAAATGACAAACCTTCACATCAAAAAAGAGGACCAGCATAAATATTCAGGAAATACTAAAACAATAGCAATGAGGAAGTGATACCACGATTCATAAACAAAATGAGCTCAGCATAGAAAATTATATGGAACAAAGAAATCGGCACCACAAGAAAACACATAACAAAAATGACAGCAACGAATTCCTATCTGCCTATGATTACATTATCTGGCAAGGGCCTTATCTCTAAGATTTATAGCAGAAGAGTGGATGACCAAACTATGGTATATACACATAATGGAATGCTATGCAGTACTAAAGAATAATGTAGAGTCTGCAAACCACCACATGGTATGAACGAACGTGGAGGGCATTATGCTGAGTGAAACAAGTCAATCACAGAAGGACAAATATAGTATTAGTTTCTTGTTGTAGAGGGTCAAGGAAAGGTTTATATATGGAGGGAAACTTTCTTTGTTGGTTGCCAGGGGTGGGAGGAGAGGGGAGGGAACACTGCAAAAAAAAAAAAAAATACAATGATCCATGTCACTTTAGTTTTGTGTATTTCACTGTACATAAATTATATTTCAATAAAATGCATTTTTTAAAAAATAGTAAACTAAATAAATAAAACAATGAGATACCATCTCACCCCAGCACTAATGGCAAAGTTCAACAAGACAGAAAATAACAAATGCTGGTGAGGATATGGAAAGAGTGGGACCCTCATGCACCGCTGGTGGGACTGTAAAATGATACAACCACTGTGGAAAACAGTATGGTGAATCCTTAAAAAGCTGGAATTAGAAATACTGTGTGACCCAGAAATCCCATTACTAGCTATAACCCAAAGAAGTGAGAGCCAGGACAAGAACAGATGCCCATGTTCATCACAGCGTATTTACAATAGCAAAAAATGGAAACAACCGACATGCACATCAACAGAAGAATGGATAAGCAAACTGTGGTACATACACACAATGGAATACTATACAACCCTAAAGAATAATGTAGTATCTGCAAAACACCACATAACATGGATGAACTTGGAGACATTGTACTGAGTGAAAGCAGTCAATCACAGATGGACAAATATAGTATTAGTTCATTACTGTAAAAAGTCAAGGGCATAGGGAAAGAAACTTTTTTTGTTGGTTATCAGGGTTGGGAGGGGAGGGGAGTGAATGCTGCAAAAAAAAAGAAAAAAAAATACATTGACCCATGTCACTTTAGTTTTGTCTATTTCACTGTACATAAATTATATTTCAATAAAATGCATTTTAAAAATTTTTAAAGATTTACAGCCTGGGAAACCCCATGGGGGAGTTCTACTCTGTCCTATAGGGTTACTATTATTCAGAATCGAGTCAATGGCAGTAGGTTTGTTTTTGGGTTTGTTCTCATCCTAGACATTGTTCTGCACCCAATTAAACAAAAATAATCCTCCATTCACTCTTTCTGTTCCTAGTATCTGCATTCCTTCCCTACATATTGGCTTCTTTACTTCCAAATGTGTTTAAAAACAATGATTTTTGTTTACAGTTCCCAATGTACTCACTTAACTCCAGGATTTCCTACTTCTCTATTCATAAGCAAATTCTGTAAAAAATTGTCCACAGCATCACTTTAATTTGTTTACTAACCTCTAGTTTGTTCCAATCATTATACCAAAAATTTTTACCCAATTGACCCTGCTCACTTCTGAATCCTAAAGTCCGTTCCTACTTTTCTAATTTTGTCTAAGATAGTGTCATTGCCTCACAAAGGAAAGTCCAAAATTTCTTTCTTCTAATTCATTCATTCATCCTGGTTACTCCCTGTATGTTAAATGACAAAATACAGTCAACCTACTCTTTAAAATATCTACATGGCAACCCTTTTATTTTATTCCTACTATTTACCCAATCAAGACTTTTGTCCACATCTAAATGACTTTATTACCTTCCCCACTAGTAATACAATACATTCAATACACTCTCCACACAACATACTTAGGAAAAACTTTCCCAAAATATTGCTTCAAACAGCTACAGTGAAAAATCTTTCAAGAGTCTCTCAAAGTTCCAAACTAACTCAGCTTGTCAGTGTACTCTAGCCAGGTTTTATCATTGCATTCAGTGGAAAAGAAAGGATGGCATGTCTTTCTTTACTCCGTATTACTCAGAATGAAAGAATATTGCCGTTTAAAATAAGGAAAAGAGGCTACATTTCCTCATTTCTAAATTCTAAGCTACAGGGTCTTATTGATATTTTTCAGTATAGATTACACCTTAACATAAAGAAAATAAAAATCCTCACAATTGGGCCAATAAACAACATTATAATAAATGGAGAAAGTACTGAAGTTGTCACGGATTTCATTTTATCTGGATCCACAACCAATGCCCATGGAAGCAGCAGTCAAGATATCAAACAATGAATAGGCATTATCTTGGAGAAATTGTGCATTCAGTTCCAGACCACCACAATAAAGCGATTATCACAATAAAGTGAGTCACAGAGCTTTTTTTTTCCTAGTACACACAAACAATTATGTTTACCCTACACTACCGTCTATTCAGCGTGCAACAGACTTATGAAAAAATTGGAAGTATTTCAAGAATTACTAAAATGGACACAAAGACACAAAGTCGCCTAGACTTACTTGATACAGAGTTGCCAAAAACACTGAGTTTGTTTTAAAAAAAAACAACACTCCGCAAAGAGCATTAAGATGAGGTTGTTCTGGTTACCTAGTGCCGCTCTGACAGGAATATACCACAAATAGGATGGCCTTAACAAACAGCAGTTTATTCTCTTGGAGGGGAGGTCCTTTGTGTGTGTGTGTGTGATTTGGGTGAACATTTACAGAGCAAACACACTTTCCATACAGCAGTTCACATACACTTTGTCTCATGACATTGACCACAATTTATCACAATGCAACATCTTCCCTCCTACTTCCTCCCAATAGTTACCTCTGCGCTGTGTCCATCCCTCCATGCACTCCTGCCCCCTGAGCTGTCTCCCTGTGCATAAGCAGCCCTTCTTTCTCCCATGCTATTAACAAACAGGAATTTATTCTTAAAATTTGGAGGCTTTAAGTCCGAGTTCAAAGTGCCAGACTCTAGAGGCTGGGTGAAGCCCCTCAACTTTGCGGATCCAGCTCTGCCTCCTATTCCTGGCCCCCTAGAGCTAGAGGCGTTTCTTCACTCAGAGAGCTTCTGGCTGCTGAGGCTGAGAAGCCCAAGGATGACAAGTAAAAAGGCACAGCCCTGATGTTACCAAACCACACGGCAGGCCATTAATTCAAGCCCATTTTAAGTCCCAAGGTCAGCAGAGCATGGCAGGCTGCTGAAAAATGACATGGCTACATACAACGTCCAAACATGCCCCAGGCCTTCTGCTTATATACAGGAAGCAGACCACATACCCAAAGGCAGATACTCAGCTGCTCCCAATAGATTCCACCATAGAGTTGATTACCAGTCTTATCATGGGGAATACTACATCCAGCTGCCCAGTCACTCAACCAGGCCTAGCCAAGTTGACACACAAACATAACCATCATAGAGGTATACCTTTGGGTTGGGCAAAGCTGCTGCAAAAGACCGATTTAAAGTGTTAAAAAACAAAGAGGTCACTTTGAAGACCAAGGTTTGCCTCATCGAAGCCATGGTATTTTCAATCACCTCATGTGCATGCAAAAGCTGGGCAATGAATAAGAAAGACCAAAGAAGAACTGATGCATTTGAATTATGGTGTTAGCAAAGAACATTAAATATACTATGGAATGTCAGCAGAAGAGCCAGAATGTTCCTCAGAAGACATGACGACAAGACTTTGTGTCATACACTTTGGACACGTTATCAGGAGGGATCCATCCTGGAAGAAGAGTTTTATGCTTGGTTAAACAGAAGGTCAGAAAAAAAAAAAAGAAGATCCTCAAACAAGATGGACTGACACAGTGACTGTAATAATGGGCTCAAACATAGCAGCCACTGTGAGGATGGCACTCAACCAGGCAGTGTTTCATTCTTGTACACACGGTAGCTATGACTAAGAACTGACTCAATGACACCTAGCTGCAAAGGGGTATGGAAATTTTCTGGAGTGATGGACATGTTCCCTATATTGATTAGGGTTTGGTTCATATATATCTGACATCTGTCAAAATATTTCTCAAAACTAACTGGATTATACACTTCAGATGTATTTTATTGTGTACATATATTATACTTCAATACAGTTGATTAAAATGAAATCCAGCAAATTCTTACAAAGCAGAATTTAATACAAACTTATTTAGGTGGCTGAACCTTTTCCCATTAAACTGTACATATTCAAATGGCTAAATTAGAGAACTTTTATCACTGAGAAAAGCATGGAAAACTAGTGGGAAAGTGTTGGCAGAAGTTTTAAAAAGTCATCTGTCTTCCCTTCTACTTATTATAAGAGTTCTG
This sequence comes from Orycteropus afer afer, assembly GCF_000298275.1. Taxonomy (NCBI): domain Eukaryota; kingdom Metazoa; phylum Chordata; class Mammalia; order Tubulidentata; family Orycteropodidae; genus Orycteropus; species Orycteropus afer. Next base: position 22,178,782 of record NW_006921602.1, read on the forward strand.
CCAACATCGTGCTGCTGATGATTGTAATAAATCAGTGATGGGACGCTCAGACCTCTCAAGATAGTTTTTTCCACTGTTCAGTTCCATAAACAGGTGGGAAGGTCTCAAACTCAGATGAAAATTGTGCTCTTCTAAAGTAGGGGTGGGAGCTTTGGTAGCGTAGTGCCTAAGGCACTTGACTGCTAACCAGAAGGCTGGCGGTTCAAACTCACCAGCCAATCCTCGGAAGGAAGATGGGGCAATCTACTTCCGTAGTGTTACTGACTCGGAAACCCAAGGAAGGGTCGCTATGAATCAGGTCCAACTTGATGGCACATGACAACAACAACAACAAAGAAGGGATTGGCACACTATGGCCTGTGGGCAAAATTCAATCTGTTTTTACTAATAAAATTTTATTGGCATACAGTCATGCCCATTTGCTTGCCAAATACTATCTATAGCTTCTTTCATATTACATTATCAGAGTTAAATGGTAGTGACACAAAGCCAAAAATATTTATTATCTGCCCCTTTACGGATAAGTTTGCCACCCTCTGCTCTAGAAACATGCCGAGTAAGTCTATAACCTTTGTCATGGATTGAACTGTGTCTCTCAAAATATATATATGTCAACTTGGCTGAGCCATGATTCTCAGTGGTTTGATAGTTATGTAATGATGTAATCACCCCCCATGATGAGATCAGCCAATGAGGTGTAAGGAGTTTAGGGTGAGATGAAACACCCTTACTAAGATCACAGTCCTGATCTGATGTAACTGGAGTTTCCTTGGGGTTTATCTGCATTACCTTTTATCTTACAAGAGATAAAATGAAAGAGAAGCAAGCAGAGGAGGAGGGACCTCCTACCATGAAGAAATAAGAGCAGAGAGCATCTTTTGGACCAAGGGTCCCTGCACTGAGAAACTCCTACACTCAAGGAAAGACTGATGACAAAGATTTTCTTCCAGACCTGACAGAGAGATAAAGTCTTCCCCTGGAAAAGGTACCCTAAATTCAGACTTCTACCCTCCTCAACTATGAGTGATTAAATTTCTGTTTACTAAAGCCATTCACTTGTAGTATTTCTATTATAGTAATACTAGATAACCTAGACACTTTCTTTCTCATGGCAGTAATAAAAAATTTGTAGAACATTGTTCCCATTTCCCCTTAAACTTTCCATTCCTAGTTTCTTAGCTGCTCCTCCTAGAAGACAATTTTGTGATTATATTCTAAACATGCCCCTTTTAAACATGATAGCGGCTGAGTGACCTTCTCAAAGCACAGAAATTCACCATCCAGCTAAAATTACAGGTAGTCCTCAACTGTGGTAGTTAAGATTATGTGTCAACTTGGTTGGGCCTGAGTGGCTGGGCAGCTGGATGTAGTCATTTACCATCATGACATGGAATCTACTGTGAGCAGCTGAGTAGCTGCCTTAGGGATGTGATCTGTGTCTAGTATATAAAAAGAAGATCTGAGGAAGGTCTTTAGCTTCTTGACACATCTGGATCCTACATGTGACCAAGTCTTCCTATTAGTGGCCTGTCATGTTGTCTGCTGATCGTGGGACTGTTTGTGGACTTGAACTAGTGGACTGCCCATGTTGCCTGACAATGTTGGGAGTGTGCCATTTTACTTGTCAACCTTGGGTTTGTCAGCCTCAACAGCCAGCAGCTGCCTGAGTTAAGAGATGCCTACAGTTGCAGTGGGCTGGGAGCAAGAGTCAGAACTGAAGCCCAAGGTAAAGAGGCCTTCCCCCAGCCCTGAGAGCTGGCACTGCGAACTTGCACTTCCAGCCTCCTAAACTGTAAGAGAATAAATCCCTGTTGGTTAAAACTATCCATTTGTGGTATGTCTGTAACAGCTGCACTAGAGAACCAAAACACCATCTTTCAACAGGTCTGAGTTATGATGAACTGTACTTATGACTGTTTTTTGTTGTTGTTGTTGTTGTTACATCTTATCATTAGCAAAATGTAGTACATACAATGTTGCCATGTGTAATTTGGTAATGTTATAATTTGCAGATGTTCAATATTATGATTTATAAATCCAAACCAACGAAACCTACCACCACCAAGTCAATTCCAAGTCAGAGACCCCTATAGGACAGAGCAGAACTGCCTCCATAGCGTTTCCAAAGCTGTAAATCTTTTATAGAAGGACACTGCCTCATCTTTCTTCCGTGGAGTGTATGGTGAGTTCAAACCACAGATTTTTGGGGTATTTAACTAATATCAGAAGTTATTAGGATGGAACCCTGTCTTAAGTCGGGTACTATCATACAATGGGACGGTTAGCATCTGTGATTCTGGTATCACATTTTTACCAATGCAGATTAAGGTTTAATTAACTTTCAAGTTTCATCATTTTGTTCACATAATTTTTTTTAATTGTGATTTGGGTGAAGATTTACAGAGCAAATTCACTTTCTATACAGCAATTCACATATACTTGGTCTCATGTTATTGATTTACCAATGCAGATTAAGATTTAATTAACTTTCATGTTCCATCATTTTGTTCACATAATTTTTTAAATTGGATTTGGGTGAAGATTTACAGAGCAAATTCACTTTCTATACAGCAATTCACATATACTTCGTCTCATGTCATTGACCACAGTTTACCACAATGCAACAGTTCCCCTCCCACTTTCTCCCCATAGTTACCACTTCCCAGTGTCCATCCCTCCATACTCCCCTGCCCCCTGAGCTGTCTCCCTGTGCATAAGCAGCCCCTGCTTCTCCCATGATTGTTCTCTCCAGGGCATGTGTCTACTTGAGGTAAATGTTTAACTCACATGCCTGTACT
>NW_006921602.1:22181908-22202445 GCF_000298275.1 Orycteropus afer afer
GGCAGCTTGCTAGCTTTTAAGATCCCAGTCGCTATTCACCAAAGTAGGAGGTGGAACAATGTTTTGTATAGTATGTTATGCCAATTGAGCTTGATGTCCTCTGCGACTATGGTCCCAAGCCCGCAGGATCAACTACTCGGTGGCTCTAGGTAGCTGGCTGTGACCAAGCAGTGACCACAACCTTACCCCTTGTCAGCTCTACTATACACCTGGGGATTGTGATCATTCACATAAACTTATAGGACCACTGTCTGCCAACCCTATATACGATCTTGGATACACTCCCCATTTCATAGACATACCTAATCGTTTAGCCTGTCCACCTATCTATCCATCCATATACCCATGTTCACATAATTTTTAAAGAACTTCTTTTCTAACAATGTACATAATTTAAAAATAAATAAATAAATAAACACACTGTAATTAAGAGGCACTCACAAATTCTTTCAATATAACTTACCTGGAACCAGAAGCTAGATACATTTCAAGTATTTAAAAGACCTAGGTGGTATTCTCTCTGTCCCTCTTCACTTACTGTAGGCTACTATTCCATCCCATCATATGTTGTTTGATATAAGTTTTCTAGTTTGAGTGTTATTTTTCTTACTGAAACAAAATAGGCTCTGTGCTGAAAGTACCAAAGGGAAAATTCAGGAAACTGATGAACAGATCAAGAGAGATACAAAAAAAGGAAGCAGAAATGTGCCTAAAGGAAACATCAACAAGTCTGAGTTACTGAAAAGAGCATGGCTTATAAATCAGACAGGACTAGGTCATAATAAATGAGCATGTATTTTTAAATAAAAAACGTAAGCCAATATCTTAAAAGAAGAAGAAGAAGAAGAAAAAAAAGTAAGCCAATATCTTGATGTAGGACCTCCTTTACCTTAGCCTCCAGCTTTTACCTGGAGAACCTCCTTTCCTCCTTTACTCACACTATCCCAAGGAAGAATGAGCTTCCTGGCTAGTGTGATCTTTTTTTTAATATGTGGAGGCAATATAATGAATATCTGCCAACACTAGTGATTGGCAGTATTCTTCCACTCTGTCCTTCAAAGTATAAGGCAGAAATTCTTTTTTGCAATGTAGCAGGAATCTCTACAGCCAAGGACTCTGATCGTTGTATCATTAATCAAGTTGAGATTTTAACCTTCATATGTCACCCTCTTGAGTCTTATTTCTCATGTCATTCCAAAATCAGAATCAATATCCTTTTCTTAAGTATGGGTCTGCTAGAGTATTATACATTGCCTTTCTCACATAAGCCCCACTCCTAATGCATTCTTAATAGTTTTCAGCTTTTTCTTCAAAGAACAGCAAAACCAAATTCATATGCAAAGCCCTGGTGGTGCAGTGGTTAAGTGCTTAGCTGCTAACAGAAAGGCTGGCAGTTCAAAGCCACCAGCCACTATGCAGGAGAAAGGTGAAGCTGTCTGCTTCCATAAAGATTTCAGTCTTAGAAACCCTATGGGGAAATTCTAATCTACCCTACAGGGTCGCTGTGGTAGTTAAGGCTGTGTGGCAACTTGGCTGGGCCTAGCTGAGCTTCTGGCAGCTGGTGGTAGTTATTCCCCATGATGAGACTGTCAATCAACTCCGGGGTAGGGATCTACCACAAGCAACTAAGTAGCTGCTTTAGGGTTGTGGTCTGCTTCCCGCATATAAGCTGCAGTTTTGGGAATGGTCAGCAGCCTGCCATGCTGTGCCAATCTTGGGACTTTCAACACACTTGAATCAATGGTCTGCTGTGTGGTTTCATAACATCAGGAATGTACCTTTTTGTCAACCTTGGGCTTGTCAGCCTCAGCAACCAGTAGCTGAGTAAAGAAAAGCCTCCAGCTTCAGTGGGCCAGGAACACAAGGCAGAGCTAAAGCTCAACATCGAGGGGCTTTCACCCAGCTCCTAGAGCCTGGCACTTTGAACTCGGACTTCAGACCTCCAAACTGTAAGAGAATAAACTCCTGTTTGTCAAAGCCATCCTATCTGTGGTATCTTCTGTTAGAGTGGCAGTAGGTAACCAGAACTGTCACTATTAGTTGGAATTCACTTGATAGTAATAGAAAGCAAAAGAACAGTCCTTCACTGCACCCTGTCAAAGACAGAAAACTTGCAAGACCCAGAAAAATAAGGCAGTCATGTTGATTTCCAGTTCTCATACGTTTCACTGTATCTTACTTTCCCCCTTTTAACAAAAATTACATCCAACTACAAATCAAAGCTCAGGTCTAGATAAGGTCACACTGATAAAGTTAGTTAAGTAAGTTTTTAGAAGAATCTCTCAAAGGCATTCATTTCTCACCATTCTAAGTAAATGATAAAAATATATGACAAAAGTTTGCCTAGCATAATGAAAGAAACATATCCAACATGAACGATATGTTTACACAACTATTCCCCTCATTGCACAGTACGTTTCTGAGAGTGGTATTAAGTGTATTTTATGTTTGTCCTCACCATCAGTGCCTGGTACACTGTTAAGAAAAGTGGAAGGAAGAAATTAAAGAAGAAAGCAGAAATGAAAACAAAGACATAAGGAAGGTGCTTCAACTAATTTAGTAGGTATTTCTGGTCAGTTTTCTATTTTCACTCTTTTCTGAGCTTTAAAATAAACTCACACAACCTTAGATTAGTTACCACAAGATCTGAACTTTTCTGGCTCACCAGTACCTCAGATGAACATTATCACACTCCACCTAGAAGTACAATGGAAAGAGCTCATATATTCTAGGTTTTCAGTCACTGCAGGAAAGTCACATAAAGAGCAATGAAGTCACTTTTTTGCAAAGACATGACTTTTACCCTAAACACTATCCTATGTGAACCTGTTTTCCTATTACAGAACCTGAGGCCAGGATCTTACTCTGAACTGTATTCCACACTTGTTTTCCCACAACTGGCAAGAATCCTGACCCATGTCTATATAGTAGGCCACTGTTGATGCCAATGTTTCCTGTTTCACCACTACACTAACCTGCTATATAGCTCAGGAGCTTACTCATGTTTTCATTTCAGCATGACACAGTCCTGAATTTGGCCCTCAAAGCTAGAAATACTATGAAGTTTCCACTCTAGATCTTGGTCCCAATCCCTCTGTCCAATGGCTAACACAATGCTCAAGACTTGCATATGTGGAAAGCTTTCTTTCCCTTGCTCTTCCCTTCCTTTTCCTTCCTTCCTCCCTCCCTCCTTTCCTAACTCCCTTCCTTATGCTTTAAACTCAGATTTTTGTTAGCATGCTCCTATTATTTTTGTTCTATGTGGGGCATCAAAGAAGGAACACAGTGCAACACACTGCTGTCAAGTTAGATATGACTCACAGAGGTGGTATCACTATGGAAGTAGATTGCCCAACCTTCCTTCTGAGGAAGAAACAGAAAAGATAATTCCTACACTCAAAATGTCCACAAACTAGCAGAAGAAAGAATAAATGGTGAAAGATGTAAATCTGAAATTTGTATAACACGCATCAGGACTAAAAAAATACAAGGGGTTTTATCATCTTCATTCACCTGATGTAATTTTTAAAAGCATGTAATCCTTGTTTAAAAAATGATACACTGCTCCTTGATTCAAAGCTCTTCACAAAAATAACCACCCTCAGCTTCTTATCTACACTTACTCATCCTCTTCCATGAAGTCTTCCCTGAAAAACTAGAAGCTTAGCATTGTTCCTCCTACAAGTAGTCCCAAAATCCTTCCACATCTGCCACCTGAAATAACATGCTTACCTAACTGCCACTATAGAAAAAATAAGTCACTTAACAGTGTATTTATTTAGTTCCCATGTGATCTTACCTATACAGCTGGTTTTATTACCTTTGGGAAGGATATAATGGTTCTTTACACTGTTTATCTACCTTAAGTTACTTGAACATTTGGAAATATATCATTTTCAGCAAAATATAACCCATGGAAATTAGCAACTAGTTCAATAATAATAATAATAGGTTCCTCGCACTACTTTCATCATTTTTCCAAAGGGAGGGAAAACATTTTAACGAAGATATTTCTACCAGTATATGTCAGATTTTGCCATATAAGATATTTCTTCTCCAACTCCACACTTTAAGAACTATAAACACAAGGATTACAACATATTCAACTCCCTACAAGAGGACTCAAGATAAGGTCAGTACAAGTGCCTCTGCTCCTGCCCCAAAAATTAGCAGGTTCACTAATTTCCAGACCACAGCCTATTAACACTGTGCTATAGAAATAAGCACACATCCTAAATTTTTGGGGACAATTCTTACCTCATCTATTTTTTTTTTCTATAAATATCTCAAATGTATGGTTATATGTGATTTGTTTTGTAAAATAAGTTTTTAAGACTTTGAGAATACAAAAAAGTATTCTTTTCTTTAACCAAATACTCACATTTTTTGCTCAAAACACAGATTTTTTGCTCAAAACATTGTCACTACATTTATACCAAAAGAGAGGGAGCAGAACACTCCTGAAACATCTATATAATGCCTGCTAAAAAGTTACATTTTGACCAAACCACCAAAGTATTAGAACTTTACCTCCCTCCTTAGGTAAATTCCTAAAACTCAATTTCTCACCAGGCTATCAACTTCTCTTCTATGAAATTCCAAATAGTTCAGTCATGATTTCTTTAAGTTTATTTAATTCTCTCCTATACTTCAGTCAGCCCAGGCCCTCTATCTCATTTATGGTTCTATCCTCACACTTTAGTACACAGAAGGTATGTCTTTCCTTACAAAGAACTACAGCTTCATCAAAGAACATATTCAGGCAGCCAACAAACACATCAAGAAATGCTCATGATCATCAGCCATTAGAGACATGCAAATCAAAATGAGATAATATCTCACCCCAGTAATAACAGCAAAGTTCAACAAGACAGAAAATAACAAATACTGGTGAGAATATGAGAGACTGAAACTCTCATATAGTACTCATGGGACTGTAAAATGGTGCAACCACTGTGGAAAATAGTATGATGCTTCCTTAAAACATTGTAAACAGAAACAGCATTTAATCTAGCAATTCCACTACTAAGTATGTATACTAAAGAAGTGAGAGCCAGGACATAAATAGATATATTTACACCTATGTTCATCACAGCAATATTCACAATAACAAAGAGATGGAAACAAACTAAGTGCCCTAAAAAGATGAATGGATAAACAAACTGGTTCACTGACACAACAGAATAGTATACAACATTAAAGAATATGAAGAATCCACAGAACACCTCATAACAGCAATGAACTTGGAAGACATTATGCAGAAAGAAGTAAATCACGAAAGGACAAATATTATCTGAATCCGTAATTATTAAAGGTCAAAGAAAGGTTCACACACAGAAATATTCCTTGATGGTTACAACAAGAGGGAGCAGAAAGAAGGGAAAATTACTAAGTAGGTAAGACACACATATAAATTGGGTAAGGGAAAGGCAATACACAAAAAGTGGGTGACCAGCACAATATCCCTAAGGAAAAGGAAGACAGAGAGGTGCACAAGAAATGAACAACAAAGGTAACCACTATTACATCCACAATGATATATTATCAGTAATAACAAACATTAATCTATGAGTAGATATACAAGTAGATCAGCAAGATGATCAGGTATGAGTGTTGCTGTTGTTGTTATACACCCTTGAGTCAGACCCAACTCATAGCAACCCCTCCTAACAGGGGCAATGCTATTAAAAACTATTTAGCCAACACCAAACACCCTGAGGGAGTGAGTTGCTGAGCCTGCAGGCTCAGCATCACAGTCCTGGGGGACATCAAGGTCAACTGTCATAACATAGTCCACAAAGACAACATTGTACATCCTACTCTGGCGAGCAGTGACTAGGATCTTAAAACATTATGAGTGCCTATTTATGATGCAACCATTGGTTTCTCCTCATCCTGAGCAAAGAAATGTGAACAACATGAAAAATGTATAGAAAGATTAGTCCAAAGGACTAGTGGACCAAAGGAACCTCAGCCTCCAAAACCCTGAGACCAGAAGAACTAGATGGTGCTCAGCTACCACTGCTAACCATTCTAAAAGGGTCATATTAGAAGATCCTGGATAGAGTAGGAGAAAAACAGAACAAAACTCAAAATCATAAAAAAAAAAAAAACAGGCATACTGATCTGATAGAGACTAATGGAACCTCTGAGACTATGGCCCTTAGTCACCCGTCAGGCCTGGAACTAAACTTACTCCCATGGATCAACTTTCATCCAAACAACAGAGAGAATTATGGGATGAACAATAACACAAGGCAGATAAGCACTCCTTAGAACAATCAACCATAAGAAATCAAAAGGGAAGCATTTGTCGTAGTAAAGAAGGACAAAGAGAAACAGTAATCACAAGGAGAAGTGGGAAGAGTGCTATTATATTGGAGACATTGCAAACAATATCATGAAACAAAATGTGTATGAACTGTTGAAGGGAAAACCAATTTGCTCTGTAAACTTTCACCCACATGACAATAGAAAGTTTGAAAAAATAAGTAAAAAAGAACTACAAGCAGTCCCTGGGTTATGAACATCCAACTGACAGACAACTCCTCTTCTCCTTTGTTGTTGTTGTTATTATGTGCCGTCGAGTCGTCTCCGACTCATAGCAACACCTCCTTGAGTTTCTGAGGCAGTATAACTATGAAAGTAGATTGCCCAATCTTCCTTCTGAATGGATAGTAGGTTTGAACCCCCAAACTTCTGATTAGCAGTCAATTGCCTTAGGCACTACACCTCTAGAGCTCCCTCTTGTCCTTTAGTGTTATATAAATTTGTCCTAATTTTGAAAGAACAGGACCAACCTCTACTCCAAATACTTCATCACAATCACCTTCATTTGCTACAGCTGCAGCCTTTAAGTTTTTGAAAAGGTTTCCAGCTTTCCCTTGCATGAAAGAAAGGCTAAATAAGAACAACATGCACCTGTTCAGACTCACCTACAAATTCCACTGAAAATTTTAAAGACAGTTAGGAACTGTGTTAGACTGGGTTCTCTGGAGAAACAAAACCAGTAAAGCTTATAGAGAAAGAGAAAGAGAAATTTATCTTGGAAAAAATGGCTCACACACTTAATGATATTGCATGGGATGGGAACAGTTCTCCAATGGTTCTTTAATGGGATTCACAAAATACCAAAAATTTTGCATTATCCGCAATTTTTCTTATTGCTTAGATTGCTGCGTACTGTGGCCAGAAACCAAGGAATTAATATTTTGACCCCAAAGACATGACTACAGACTATCCCTATGGGGGTATGTTTGAGTGGAGATTACTTTGTAAAAGTATAGTATTGGTCATGAAAATTTTTGCTTCCCTATGGGAGCTCCTGGTGGCATAGTGCCTAAGGCAAGTGACTGCTAACCAGAAGACTGGCGGTTCAAACCCATCAGCCACTCCTCGGAAGGAAGGCTGGGCAATCTACTTCCATAGTGATACTGCCTCGGAAACCCAAGGAAGGGTCGCTATGAGTCATATCTGACTCAATGGTGGTGAGTTTGGTTTTGTTTTTTGTATGCAATCATGATCTGTTGAGACCTCAGATTATGAATATATGCATACCAAGGACCATAATACTGAAAAATGATGTCTAAGGCATTTAAGAAAAAAAATATATATATATTTCTATTTACCAAGATTGATTAAAAAATAAGTTGTTTAGTAAAATCGTCAGTTAATAAGTTACCATACCAGTTAATAGTTACCATATATAACATAGGCGGTGCACTGGTTAATGCATTCAGCTGCTAATTAAAAGGTCAGTGTTCTAACCCATCAGCCACTCCATGAGAAAAAAAGACAAGTCAGTCTGCTTCTGTAAAACATTTACAGCCTTAGAAACTCTATAGGGAAATTTTTACTTTACCCTTTCATACAGGGTCACTATGAGCTGGAATCAACTCAACGGCAGTGCGCTTTTTTTTGTGGGGGTTGGAGGGCTATATAACATAAATAAGCTTTTTAAGAAAATCATAATACATTTAAAAGAATATGATTGAAAATACTAGTTGTGATTTCCTTTACAATACAGAGGATGTTTCTCAATCTGTCAGCACCTGATAATGATTACTATGTTAGTCAACTATAACTCAACATAAAACCATAAAATTTAAGAAGTGGAAAGGGCCTCAAAGATGATATAATAGTGGCTTCTCAATTTACAAAAGGAGAAACTTAGGCCCAGAAAGGTAAAATAATATATCCAACATAGCACAATTAGTGGTAGAGCTAGAGATTCCAATACATCATTCTTTTGCATACCATAAAATGGAAAACACTGCATATAGAAAACAAATGAAAAAATACCTCATTTTACCTGTTCTTTTGATTGTTACCCCCTCCCAAAAAAGCAACATGAGGGGCGGAAAGGAATAATAATTCATACATCAAATGGGATATATGGTAACTTTTTTTTTGTTCCAAATGAGATTAGGATTGCTAGGAATGATTTTCCAGAAGTAGCTGTAGGGATAGGAAATATTGACCCATACTGTATTTCTGAACAGATTTTAACACTATGTGATAGTTTGAGCTGTGTGTCAACTTGGATGGTCCACAATTCTGTGTGGTTTAAGCAATTGTGATGTGGGTTATTCCCATGATGGAATCAGATGTGTATGTTCTGAGCAGCCAATCCATTGAAAGAGAGTTTTCCCAAGAGTGTGGCCTGCTTCTAATATATTTATGGACATCCTGGGAAAAGAGACACTCTTCTGTGGATCTGGATGCTGTTGCCCTGCTTACAACTGTCCATGAGTGAACAATCCTCCATTCAGCCTGGAGATCTTGGATTCGTCATTCGTTGGAGCCAAGAGCTGGGACACTGCCTGTGAACCTTGAGCTCATCAGCCCCTGCAGCTACTTGAGTTGGGAAAAACCTCCAGCTTGACGTTTAATTCAAGAACTTGGGACTTGCCAGCTTTCATAAGTGTGTGAGCCATTTTCCAAAGGTAAATTTCTCTTACTCTGTACGTATATATAAACTTTACTGGTTTTGCTCCTCTAGGGAACCTAGTCCAACACAGTTTGACACCGGGAGTGGTTCTAGAGAGACAAAATCATAAGAAAGGGTTCCCTAAATTGGGTGTCACTTATTCTGTTTTGGTTCTCCAATCTGAATAACTGGAGACCCTGCCTCCGTTAGTAAAGAAGGCCCTCCTAATCCGGGACATGAGGTGGCAAAATTAATATGCAAAATAGCACCACCAACAGATCAAGTACTTTTTGAGAATTGAGTCACTGGGTGATCACATATTTGATCCTTTTCGGCAATTTTGTCAGCATGAGGAGTATAAGGAAGCTGATTGGTTGGTCCTAGTTACAAGAGACAAAGTGGTGAAAGAGTGACATGAGTTCAGGGCTGCTGAGTCACAGCTTAACCATCGCATAAAAGACCTCAATGTTTCTAGTTGTGCTCTGAAAGAAAGACTTATTTCTTTTAGTAACAGAGCTGATACTGCCAAAAACCAAACCCAGAGTCTTATTGTAAGGGTGGCTGAATTACAATGACAATTAAATAGCCAACCCAGAATGGTGTCTGAAGTTAAACTGAGGAAATTGATTAGGAAAAAAATGGGATCCTGAAACCTGGAATGGGGACATATGGGAAGACAGTCAGGAAGATCAGGATATGGAGCCTATAAATTATGTTGAATCCCTCCCATCTGAAGGGATTACTATAAAAGCATTATCCCTTCTACCTCAGTTTGATGGAATTAACCCAACTGTTCCTGCTGGGTCAATGCCTGAGGCAGAGACCATGGAAGACATTACTGAATGTTCTCAGCAACTGCCCCAACCACCCATTGTTGCTGCTAGACCTATAAATAAAGTTAAGTCCAAGCAAGCCTCAAAAGGTGAAATACAAAGTGTGACTGAGGAGGTGGTATGCTATACCTGAAAAGATGTACTTGATTTTGCTAACATGTACAGACAGAAACCTGGAGAATTATGTGTGGGAATGGCTACTAAGGGTGTGGGATAATGGTGCAAGGAATGTAACATTGGATCAGTTTGAGTTTATTGACTTAGGCCCCCTAGGTACAGATTCTTCATTCAATGTTTCAGCTCGAAAGCTTAAGAAAGGAACTAATTATTTACTTGGCTGGCTTATGGAGCATGGATTATGAGGTAGCCTCCTTTAAGTCAAGCTAAAGTACTAGACCTGCCTTGCTATAATGTACAAGAAGGTATCCAGATGCTTAGGGAAACTGGCCTGTTAGAATAGATTTATAAGATTAGACCCCTAGAGCCAGAAATGGAGAGTCCAGAGTACACGCCTTTCACCAGCACAATGAGGAATAAATTTGTGGAGGAAGCCCCAGAATCCTTGAAGGCTGCTGTTATTGCTATTTTTGTAAGACAGATCTGACAGTGGGAACTGCCCCAATTGAACTAAGACACTTAACTACGATGGAGCTGATTGGACTTCATGGTAGTAGGGGCAAAGTGGCAGCAGTTAATTGACAAAGGCAAGGTGGCTGTGGTTACCGTAATAGACAGCAGAGTCAGAACAGTAATCAGAATACTCTGTCTCATGTGGAATTATGGCATTGGCAATTTAATCATGGTGTTCCCAAGAGTGAAATACATGACCAACCTACTAAATATTTACTTGATCTGTATAGATATTAGAATTCTAGGTCACATGAAAGCATCCTAGATTGAATGGACAGAATACAGAGTCACAGCCTCTCAATCAATTCCCAGACTTCACTCAGTTTACAGACGCACAACCCCTTGAATGAAGGGGAGGCCAGGTCTTTGGAGGAAGGACCCCATTACATTGCCAAAAATTTATAATGTCAATCATTCTCGCAGCCTTCCCCAAAAGGATCTGAGGTCTTTTACAAGAGTGACTATTCATTGGGAAAGAGGAAATAATCAGACTTTTAAAGGATTACTGGACACTGGCTCTGTACTGACACTAATTCCAAGAGACCCAAAGAGTCGTTGTGACCCACCAGTCAAAGTGGGGGCATATGCACGTCAAGGTGTAATGATGGAGTCTTAGCTAAAGTGCATCTCCCAGTGTGTCCAGTGGGTCCCCAAACCCATCCTGTAGTGATTTCCCCAGTTCCAGAATGAGTAATTGGAATAGATATACTGAGCAATTGGCAGAATTCCCACATTGGGTCTCTGACGTGTGGAGTAAGGGCTATTATGGTTGGAAAAGCCAAATGGAAGCCATTAGAACTGCCTCTACCTACAAAAATAGTAAACCAAAAGCAATACCGCATTCCTGGAGGAGTTGCAGAGATTAATGCCACCATCAAACACTTGAACGATGCAGGGGTGGTGATTCCCACCACAGATCCATTTAATTTACCAATTTGGCCTGTGCAAAAAAACAGACGGATCTTGGAGAATGACGACAGATTATCGTAAACTTAATCAGGTAGTGACTCCAATTGCAGCTGCCGTTCCTGATGTGGTTTTCACTGCTTGAGCAAATTAGTACATCTCCTGGTACTTGGTATGCAACTGCTGATCTGGCCAATGCCTTTTTCTTGATACCAATTTCAAAGAACCATCAGAAGCAGTTTGCCTTCATCTGGCAAAGTCAACAATATACTTGCACAGTACTTCCTCAAGGGTATATCAAATCCCTGGCACTATATCATAATTTAGTCTGAAGGGTTCTTTATCACCTTTCCCTTCCACAAGACATCGCACTGGTCATTACATTGACAACATTATGCTGATTGGACCTAGTAAGCAATAAGTATCAACGACTCTAGGATTATGGGTGAGACATCTGTGTGCCAGAGGGTGGGACATTCAGGAACCTTCCACCTCAGTGAAATTTCTAGGGTTCCAAAAGTGTGGAGCATGTCAATACAGTACTGCTAAAGTGAAAAGTTATTGTATCTGGCTTCCCCCACTACTAAAAAGGAGGCACAATGTATGGTGGATCTCTTTGGATTTTGGAGGCAACATATCCCTCATTTGGGTGTGTTGCTCTGGCCTATTTATCAAGTGATTCAGAAAGCTGCTAGTTTTGAGTGGGGCTCAGAACAACAAAAGGCCTTGCAACAGGTTCAGGCTGCTGTGCAGGTTGCTCTGCCATTTGGGCCATATGATCCAGCTGATCCAATGGTGCCTAAAGTGTCTGTAGCAGACAGAGATGTTATCTGGAGTCTTTGGCAGGTCCTATCGGTGAATCGCAACACAGACCCTTTGGATTTTGGAGCAAAGCCCTGCCATCCTCTGCAGATAACTACTCTCCTTTTGTGAAACAGCTTTTGGCTTGTTACTGGGCTTTAGTAGAGACTGAATGCCTAACCATGAGTGACCAACTCACCATGAGGCCTCAGCTGCCCATCATGAACTGGGTGTACTCTGGGTGTACTCTGACCCACGGAGTCACAAAGCTGGACATGCATAGCAGCACTCCGTCATTAAATGGAAGTGGTATATCAGAGATCAGGCTCAAGCTCAACCTGAAGGCACAAGTAAGATGCATGAGGAAGTGGCCCAAATGCCTATAGTCTCCACTCCAGTCACATTACCTTTCCTCTCCCAGTCTGCACCTATGGCCTCATGGGGAGGAGTTCCTTATGATCAGTTGACTGAGGAAGAGAAAGCTCATGCCTGGTTTACAGATGGTTCTGCACGATATGCAGGTACCACTTGAAAGTGGACAGCTGCAGCACTGCAGCACTTTTCTGGGACTTCTTTGAAGGACAGTGGTGAAGGAAAATCTTCCCAATGGGCAGAACATCAAGCCGTGCATATGGCTTTTCACTTTGCATGGAACAAGAAATGGCCAAATGTGCGATTGTATGTGGATTCATGAGATGTGGCTAATGGCTTGGCTGGATGGTCTGGGACTTGGAAGGACCATGATTGGAAAATTGGTGACAAGGATGTATGGGGAAAGAGGTATGTGGACAGATCTCTCTGAATGTGCTAAAGGAATAATGATATTTGTGTCTCATGTGAATGCCCACCGAAAGGTGACTTCAGCAGAGGAGGACTTTTACAATCAGGTGGATAGGATGACACATTCAGTGGAAATCAGCCATCTGTTTTCCTCCAGCTATTCCCGTCATTGCTCAATGGGCTCATAAACAAAGTGGCCATGGTGGCAGGGATAGACGTTATTCATGGGTTCAGAAACATTACTTTCCACTTACCAAGGCTGATTTGGCTACCGCTACTGCTGAGTGCCCAATCTTCCAGCAGCAGAGACCAAAACTGAGTCCACGATATGGACCCATTCCTCGGGGTGATCAGCCAGCAATCTGGTGGCAGACTGATTGCACTGGACCAATTCCATCATGGAAAGGACAGTGTTTTGTTCTTACTGGAATAGATACTTACTCTGGATATGGATTTGCCTTCGCTGAATACAATGCTTCTGCCAAAACTACCATCCACGGACTCACAGAATGCCTTATCCACCATCATGGTATCCCACACAGCACTGTTTCAGATCAAGGGACTCCCTTCACAGCAAATGAAGTGTGGCAATGGGCCTATGCTCATGGAATTTACTGGTTTTACCATGTTCCCCATCATCCTGAAGCAGCTGACTTGAGAGAATGATGGAATGGCCTACTGAAAACATAATTACAGCACCAGCTGGGTGGCAATACCTTGAAATGTTGGGGCAATGTTCTCCAAGAGACTGTATATGCCCTAAACCAGCATCCAATATATGGTGCTGTTTCTCCAAAAGCCAGGATTCACAAGTGTAGGAACCAAGGGGTGGAAACGGGAATGGTACCACTTACTATTACCCCTAGTGACTACTCAAAAACTTTTTACTTCCTGTCCCTGCTACCCTATGTTCTGCGGGTCTGGAGATGTTAGTCTCAAAGGGAGGAACACTCCCACAGAAACACAATACTGACTGCATTGAACTGGAAATTACGAATACCACCCGGCCATTTTGGCTTCCTCATGCCTCTGGATCAACAGAAAAAGAAGGGCATTACTGTACTATTTGGTGTAAGAGATCCTGATCACTAAGGGGAAACTGGATTGACATTACATAATGAAGGTAAAGAAGAATCTATCTGGAATACAGGAGATTCTTTAGGACGTCTCTTAGTACTACACCATGCCCTGTGATTAAAGTCAATGGAAAACTACAGCAACCTTATTCTGATATGACTACTAATGGCCCAGACCCTTCAGGAATGAAGGTTTGGGTTACTTTTACCCCACCAGGCAAAGAAGCAAAACCTGAGGTGCTTGCTGAGGGCAAGGGAAGTACGGACTGGGTGGTAGGCGAAGTTAGTTCTGATTATCAGCTACAAACATATGACCAGCTGCACAAACGAAAACTGTGACTGTTGTATTTCTTCATTGTATATGTGCATCAAATATTTTTGCTTCCTTCTGTTATGAACTGTGAAGTGTAAATAAAGTTTATGTGTTTAAGTTACACACGTGTTAGCCTATCACGTTAGCCACAAATATGACTTTATAGTTGTCCTTATTTAGAGTTTATATATGGCTAAAAAGATGTGTACAACTGCCAAATTAACAAGGGGTGAACTGTGATAGTTAGAGCTGTGTGTGAACTGCCAAATTAACAAGGGGTGAACTGTGATAGTTAGAGCTGTGTGTGAACTTCGCTGCACTACAATGCTATGTGGCTTAAGCAATTGTGATATGGGTTATTCCCATGATGGGATCAGATGTGTATGTTTTGAGCAGCCAATCCACTGAAAGGGTGTTAGTTTCCCTAGAGGTATGGCCTGCTTCCAATGTATTTACAGACATCCTGGGAAAAGAGACACTCCTCTGTGGATCAGGATCCTATTGTGCTGCTTACAACTGTCCGTGAGCAAACAATCCACCATTTGCCCTGGAGATCTTGGATTTGTTATTTGTTGGAGTCAACAGCTGGTATACTGCCTGCCAACCCTGAGCTCGTCAGCCCCTGCAGCTACGTGAGTTGCGAAAAGCCTCCAGCTTGACATTTGATCCAGGAACTTGGGACTTGCCAGCTTCTATAAGTGTGTGAGCCATTTTCCTAAGATAAATTTCTCTTTCTCTATATGTATATATAAGCTTTACTGGTTTTGCTCCTCTAGAGAACCCAGCCTAACACACACTGAAAGATCATGAAATAGCACTATTTTAACCCACATGGTTTATTGCTTTTTGTAATATTTAGTATAGGCTACTTAATTTTCTTTAAAAGAAATTCAGAAGGTGATATTTCACACAATTATATAATGTGAATACCCATACTTTGTAGATAACAGTGTGTAGACTCTGAAAGAAAATCTAAAATCCTATAAAGAGTTCATTAGCTTTGCAATGAAAGAACCACTATGTAGTAATTACGCAAAGTATTCTAAAAAAAAAAAAAAAAAAGTAATAAACCCAATGTCAAATATGCTTTATCTAACCTGTTAACTGCCATAATCTCATTTTGTTTCCCTTTTTTTTTTTTAAAGGAAAAGCTATTTTGAACTAATGGCAATTAACACGTAAAACAGTTTTGGCAAAGTCAAGCATAAAAGTAATACACTGTGAGAGGGGTAAAAAACCTTAATGATCTCATTATGAAATTTCAAACATTAATACATCACTAATTTCTCCTTTCGGAAGGAAGGTTGAGCAATCTACTTCTGTAGTGACACTGCCTCAACAACCCAAGGAGGGGTCGCTACGAGTCGGGGCCAACTCGACGGCATATAACAGCAACAAAAACAATTTCTCCTTATGCTTATTATGCAGATAATATAATGGAATTGGAATGATAAAAAATGAATTATTTCAATACACTCAGTATTACCTAAGCATATATTCCATGCATAGCACCATGCTAGACACTGCAGACAATAAAAAATGCATTCCTCATCATAAATGACTTTACAGTCTAATAAAGGAGATCTCAATTATGTCCAGTGAAATATAATAAAGTTGACAAGAGTTCTAGAACTAAGAGTATCATAAGAATCCACTGAATGCCAGAGTATGTATCATCTGAAAACATGTGATCATTTAGCTTCTTTAAAACATTCAGTGAACTGTTATACAGAAAAAGAAATAGATTTATTTTGTTTTGCTCCAACAGCAGACATGAGATCTATGGGGACGATCTGGAGAGCTGTCAGAGCCAGTATTTCTCCAACTTTATTCCATAGTAAATCCTTTACGTGACTCTCAAAAGAATCCCATGTTCATATAAATTTGAGAAATATATGCAGTAAGTTGGTTAATATGTAATAATACTACAGTTCTTCTGGGAAACTGAAAATCTACAAATGTATTAAGAAGTCTGATACTAAGGAAGTCTATTTAACTTTGTTTTATCAAATATTCTCCAAATATTTCACCATAAGATTTTTGTTGTTGCTGTACCTGTTTTTGTTTGCTTAAGAAACACCCAAGAACACCCAGGAATATGGGCAAATGTCAATATTCTTCTAAACACGAAACACTGGTCATAGTCTCAGAAGGAAAGACTTCCAAAAAACAGTAGTGGAGACAGATTTATATTATTTGGTGGGGATCTCTCATTATTAGTACTTCCTTTCCTAGAGAGTTAGCAGTGAGCATAAAATATTTTCAATGAACAGAAGAAAAAAGTCCTCTAAAACAGCATATAGTATACTAATACTTTAACAATCAAAACACATTTCTAAATGTCCTTGAAAAGTTAGAGAAATACGTCAAAACTCACAATATGAAACAAAAAATGAATAAATATAGGTTCCTACCTTTAGGTTTGTTTGTTGGGTTTTTAATTATCAATATACTGTGGAGCAGATAATAAAAACTAGCTATGTAATAGTTAATATGGCAAAAATCAGAATTTTAGTTTTATTATTTTGAAGTGAAAGTCAATTCTTACAGGAATTTCATCACTGACTACAAAAATTTTCCTCATGAAAGGTCAATAGCCTATTTTTCCCTCAAAATGAAAGGAGACTGATACATTATCATATGCAAATTCTAAGTCAATAGCCTCTATCAAATGAGACCTCAGGAAAAGCATCCATGTGATTTAAGTTTGTCCAGGAGACCAACCAAGTAGGAAGGAAAGAAAGAGCTGACAGCAAAGAAATAGAGGAACATACATTCTAGCTTCCTTTCTTGGTGTGCACAAGTACTCAAGGACTAGTAGACAGGTAGGTAGGTATCCATTATCCTGTCCAATGTCAAAATAGCTTTCCTTAAAAATAAAAAAATTATATATATATATATGAAAACGAAATGAGATTATGGCAGTTAACAAGTTAGATAAGGCATATCTGACGTTTTGTTTATTAGATTTTTTTAGGAGAATACTTTCAGTAATTACTGCATAGTGGTTCTATCATTGCAAAGCTAATGAACTCTTAATAGGATTTTAGATTTTCTTTTATATCTACACCCTGTTTTCTACAAAGTATGGGTATTCACATTACATAACTATGTGAAATATCACCCTCTGAATTTCTTTTAAAGAAAATTAAGTAGGCTGTAATTACATATTTTTCTACAAAATACAATAAACCATATGAGTCAAAATAGGACTATTTCATCATCTTCCAATGTTAAAATCTGTTCAGAAATATAAGCATGGGTCAATATTTCCTATCTTTCCCCACAGTTATTTCTAGAGTTATTCCTAGCACCTGTCGACCACCTTCAGATTACCCACAACTCACAGAAAGTAGTAGCATGCTAGAGAAGTTATCAAAAATGAATAAAATGAATAAATGTAAAATACTTTAGGAAATAATCATTACCCACAAACAAACTGCTACAACATCATATACAAGTAGTGCAGCATGAAGAGCCCTGGTGGCACAGTAGTTAAGCACTCAGGTGCTAACCGAAATGTTCATGGTTCAAACCCACCAGCTGCTCTAAGGGAGAAAAATGTAGTTGTTAGCTTCCAAAAAGATTCAAACTGAAAAACCAAGTCTACTGCCATTAAGTCAATTCTGACTCCTAAGGACCCTATAAAGGTACAGCCTTGGAAATCCTATGGGTAGGTCTACTCTGACCTAGAGGGTCGCTATGAGTTGGAACCAACTCAATGGCAAAGAGTAGTGAGTGCAACATGAGAGGCTTCACAGATCATATTTGTTTATTTTATCTGTATAAACTTGCAATTTTATATAGACATACTGAATGGAAATTGAGTCTTCTTAGACTGACACCTTGTCAGTCATCTGGAAAGCTTTTAGGAACTTGTTTCAAATCACTTAGCTTTCATTTTGTATTGGGATGTATCTGTGGAGGATTCTCTGAAAATGACATGCTTGACTGATAACTGTATTTTGCTACTTGAGTACTTTGTGCTGTATCAAAAAAAGAAGAAAATACATGGAGGAGTCAATTAAGGGTAGGCAACCAATATGGGTGGCTGTCTCTACATAGAAACAAGTCTCAGATATATGAATACAAATATGTATGTATTAGATGGATTACATTTCTGTTATTATACACTTAATATGTCAAGTAATCTACACATTAATTGCTAATTAACAGAGAGATGATGTCCAGAACTGACTTCTGGATCTGTAGAAAGAGCACTCTGTATTTAAGAACCTGAGGAAGAGATATGTCCCTCAACTTCAAAATACCCATATCCTGAATTCAAATTCAAGGCTCATTCCTCTCCCTCTCCTTCTACAAAGTTCCATGTTCTTCTTCAGTCCAGTCAGTTTTTCCGAGGTTATTATACTGTATTCCTTACTTGGATCCATTCCTTTACTCTGCTGACTTTCCAGGGGCAATCCCAATCTTTTCCTTTTAATTTCTCCAATGAACTCTTAGAAGAAAGATAACTTGAGAACAAACTATGGAAGGAGGGAAAATTAACAACCATTCAATATTATGTGCCTCTTGATGTTATGTTATACACAGCATCCATTACAAAGTATTATTTACAAAAAATGGTTTAACATTTCATGAAAAATGAGAGACGATGGAACACACTAAATGACACTTCAAGAAAGAATCAGATAAATCCACAATGTGAGATTCTACTAGACAAGTGTTCTGCTTTCTTTAAAAAATCAGAAGTAAGGAGAATTGTTTCAAATTAAAACAATAATGAAAATATATTAACAATCAAATGGAATAAGTATTTTTGAAAAAAGCATGAAACACATTTTTAGGACAATCAGGAAATATAAATAGGGATGATATTAGGGAACTGTTGTCAGTTTCATTTGTTGTGGTAATGGTTACAAAGTTATATAAAATGACCCTTATTTGGTGGAAATACTTTCTGAAATACTTCAGAACTGTGAAACCTATAAAAACTTACACAATATATGAGGTTTGGGGGTGTAGTGGTTAAGGCATTTGGCTGCTAACCAGAAGGTTGCTGATTCAAACCCACAGCTGCTCTGTGGAAGAAAGATAAGGCAGTCTGCTTCCACAAAGATTTACAGCTTTGGAAACCCAATGGGGGCAGGGCAGTTATGAGTCAGAATCCACTCCATGAAAGTGAATTTTCTCTGTAAATCTTCACCCAAATCACAATTTAAAAAAAAAGAATCCACTCCATGGCAGTGAGTTTGGTTTTTTCCGGTTTTGGACACTGAAACATAAATAAAAGCATTAAAATAATTAAGAAAAAGAAAAGGAAGGCAAAATTTATGACTAGAAGAAATACGGTTGTAGAAGCATAGTAAAAAGTATGCCTGTAAAATAAACCACTAAGTAGAATTTCAGCAGTGAGAAATTCTTCATTTTTTAAGAAGAAATAAAAGCCAATCCTTGATCATGGTAAAATACTGCACACAGCAAAGAATAGTTAGGTTTGGTATACAGAACTAAGGAACTCTGGTGGCGCAGTCCTAAGGCATTTGACTGTTAAACAGAAAGAAGGATGGTGGTCCAGCTACTCTTCGGAAGGAAGATTGGGCAATCTACTTCTGGGAAACCCAAGGAGGGGTTGTTATGAGTTGAATAAACTCAAAGGTACTGAGTTTAGTTTTTCCAAGACAGAACTAGAAATCATTAATGGTAGCGTAGTGCCTAAGGCACTTGACTTCCAACCAGAAGTCTGGCAGTTCAAACCCACCAGCCACTCCTCAGAAGGAAAGTTGGGCAATCTACTTCCATAGTGATATTCTCTGCTGCTGTTGAGTCGGATCCAACTCATAGCGACCCCTCCTTGGGTTTCTGAGGACGTATCACTACAGATACCACCTCAGAAACTCAAGGAGGGGTCGCTATAAGTCAGGTCTAACTTGATGGCACATAACAACAACAATATAGATAATAAAAACAAAAGTAGACTTTGAAAAGTTAAAAATCTCATCTTCACCCATTATTTTATATATTAAAAAAAAAAAGTGAAATAGTTCATACAACTTCAGAAAGAAAATTAGGCTGATATTTCAGGTATATAGAGTACTTTTTGCCTATCTAGGTGACTGAATACTACAATTTAAAAACGATTAAAATGGTGATTCTAGATGGCTGACTAGGCAGAAGGATTGGACAGACCCTCTTCAACAAAGAAAAGGGAAACCAATTAACACAGACACAGAAGATAATCGTGGACCCCTGAGCCTTGAAGGGAAGGATACAGAATTGGACTAAACCCCAATTAGCAGAAGAATTTG
>NW_006921602.1:22204486-22205223 GCF_000298275.1 Orycteropus afer afer
TGTAAATCTTCACCCAAATCAAAATAAAATTAAAAAAAAAAAAAAGAAACGATAAAAATGAGAAAGCTTAGCAAAAAATTAAAAAATGAAAGAAATGCAATTTTAAATATACTTAAAAAAAATTATAATCACTTGTGCCTGACCTTCTTCTACATGTAGAAAAGCCATCATCAGAACTAGGGCTCTGTTTTCCAACAGAAACAAATTCTTGAATTTTGGTACAATTTAGGTCTGCATCACCAATTTTCCTGCCCATGTCCCTCTCTAACTTCTATTCCATTGTTTTCTTTTAATTTTACTTTTTAAATTACCATAAAGTAGATATTTAAAACAGATTTGAGTGTCACTTCTATAAACATTAACACATGTATATATTATTCATGTAGCGAGCACCAAATTAGGATTCAGAATTACACCAGACCAGAAAACTCCTGTCTGTCTTTACAGTCAGTCACACACTACCTTCAAACCTGACCTCTTTCAAGAATTGATGTGTTCTCTATCACTATAATTTTGTCTTTTTGAGAACTGTGTAAATGAAATCACACAGTATATAACCTTCGAAACTGGTTTCCTTTATTCTGTGTAATGCATTTGAGATTTGTTCATTTTGTTTCATGCATGAAAAGCTTATCCTTTTAATTACTGAGCACTATTTCACTGTAAGGGTGTAACACATTTGTGTAACTACTCACCTATTGACAGGCAGCTAGGTTGTTTTCAATTCTTAACAATTA
>NW_006921602.1:22205563-22207874 GCF_000298275.1 Orycteropus afer afer
GCCAAACTGTATTCCAAAGTGGTTATACCATTTTGCATTCCTACCAGCAATGCATAAGAGTTCCAATGTGGAATTATCAGAATTTTTTATTTTAGCTGTTCTAATAGATACGTAGAAGGAGCTCTGGTGACACAGTGCCTAAGGCATTTGACTGCTAACCTGAAGGTTGGCAGTTCAAG
The DNA here is from genome assembly GCF_000298275.1 of Orycteropus afer afer. Lineage (NCBI taxonomy): Eukaryota > Metazoa > Chordata > Mammalia > Tubulidentata > Orycteropodidae > Orycteropus > Orycteropus afer. The sequence goes on from NW_006921602.1 coordinate 22,205,743, forward strand.
CCACTCCACAGAAGGAACACTGGGCAATCTACTTCTGTAAAGATTTACTGCTTCAGAAACCCAAAGGGGATCTCTATGAGTCAGAATCACAGTGAGTTTGGTTTTTTGGTTTTTACTAGATATGCAGAAGGAGCTCTGGTTGTATAGTGGTTAAGGCATTTGACTGCTAACTAAAAGATCAGTGGTATGAACCCACCAGCCACTCAATGAAAGAAAGATGAGATGCCCTGCTTCCATAAAGATTTACCACCTTGGAAACCCAGTGGTCACTATGGGTCAGAACCAAGTCAATGGCAGTTACTTTTGTTTTCTGAAATAGATATACAGGGATAACTCATCATGGTTTCGACTTGCATTAACCAAGAGTTAGTGATGTTGAACATCCTTACCAACGCATATTTGTCATCCTGGTACCACCTACGTTGAAATGATTTGAATGCTCAAGCTTTCACTTATTTCATACAGCCTGTTTATTTTTTGTTTGTTTTTAATTGGGTTGTTAGATTTCATGGTACCAAGTTTTGAGTTATTAATATATTCTGGATACAAGTCCTTTGCAAGATAGGTGACATGCAAAATTCTCTTCCCAATGTCTAGCCTGTTCTTTTCATTTTATTAACGATGTCTTTTTTTTTGGACAGTGTTCCTCCCCTCCTCTCCCACTCCTGGTAATCAACAAAGAAAGTCTCTTTCCATATATAATCCTTTCCTTGACTTTTTACAATAAGGAACTAATACCATATTTGCCCTTCTGTGACTTATTTCACTCAGCATTACGTGACACTGTCTTTTGCAGAACAATAAGTTTTAATTTTCTTCAAGTTTAACTTACCAACTACTTATGATGTGGATTATGCTTTTGATGTCATGTCTAATAACTATGCTTAACACCTGATCATGAAAGTTTTCTACATTTTCTTCTAAAAAGTTAAGAGTTTTACATTTTCTATTAGATATATTATGTTTTTAATTAAATTTTACAGTAAATTTGAGGCCTTTTCTCCCCATACGGATGTCCAATTTTTCCCATACCATTTTTGAAAAGATTATCCTTTCTCCATTGAATTGCTTCTGCATCTCTGTCGTATTTGTATGATTCTATTTCTGGACTCACTTATGTTCCAGTGATCTATGTGTCTATACACTACTGTCTGAAATGCTACATATTTAAAATAAACTCTAAAGATGAAGAAAATGTGATTCTCCCAACTTTATACCTGCTTTTCAAAATTGTTTGAACTATTCTGGTTCCTTTAAATGTCCATATAAAGGTTAATGTCAGGTTGTATGTATCTCAAAAAAATAAAAATAAAAATACCCACACACTAGAATTTTTATCAGAATTCTGTTAAATCTTTACAACAGATTGGGGAGAACAGACATATTTACTATTTTATGTCTTGCACTCCATGGACAGAGTTGTTAGGTGCCGTCAAGTCACTTCTGACTCATAGTGACCCCATGCACAGCAGAATGAAACACCGCCCAATCCCACACCAGCTCCATGATCCTTGCTATATTTGAGCCCATTGTCGCAGCCACTGTGTCAATCCATCTCATTGAAGGCCTTCCCCTCTTCCATCGACCCTCCACCTTACCAAGCATGACATCCTTCTCCAAGGAATGGTCCCCTCTGACAACACGACCAAAGTAGATGAGACAAAGTCTGGCCATCCTCGCTTCCAAGGATCAACTCGGCTGCACTGCCTCCAGGACAGATCTGTTAGTTCTTTTAGCAGTCCATGGTACCTTCGGCATTCTTCACCAGCACCACAACTCAAAAGCATCAACTCTTTCTTCGGTCTTCGTTATTCACTGTCCAGCTCTCACACGCATACGAGACGACTGGAAATATCATGGCCTGTGTCAGGCGCACCTTAGTCCTCAAGGAGACATCCTTGCTCCTCAGCACTTGAAAGAGCTCCTTCGCAGCCGACCTACCCAGTGCTACACATCATCTAATGTCCTGACTGCTGCTTCCACTGGCCTCAATTGTAGAACCAAGCAACATGAATTCTATGACAACCTCAACCATTTCTCCATTTATTGTGATGCTGCTTATTGGTCCAGTTGTGAGGATTTTTGTCTTCTTTATACTGAGATGTCATCCATATTGCAGACTGTGTTCCTCA
>NW_006921602.1:22210713-22211593 GCF_000298275.1 Orycteropus afer afer
CCATTTTTTAATTGGATTGTTTGTCTTTTTGTTATTGAGGTGTTGGAGTGTTCTATAAATTCTAGAGATAAGTCCCTTGTCACATATGTTATTACGATGTTAGCTACAGTTTTTTAAGTGATTTGTATCAGATTAAAGAAGTTCTCTTCTGTGTCTTGTTTGCTGAGTTATCTTATCATTAATACATGTTATATTTTGTCAATTGTTTTTTTCTGATCAGCTGATATGATCATGAGGTTTCTTTTCTTTACAGTTAAAAATAATGAATTGCACCAATTGATTTTTTTAATATTAAGACAGTTGGTCATTTCTAAGATAAACTCCACTTGGTCACAGTATTCTATTCTTTTTATGGATAGCTGGGTTTAATTTGCTAATATTTTGTTGGGGATTTTTACAAATCTGTGTCCATGAGAGATAATGGTCTATAGTTTTCTAGTTAGTTAGTGATGTCTACCTACTAGTTCTATGCATTCTTAAGACAGGAGGTTTTGAAGAATCCACCTGTACTTGTCGGTTTATCCATTTCTCTTTTAAGATCTGCCAGATTTTGCTTCATGTATATCCAAGCTCTGTTGTTAAGCACATGCACATTTAGTATTGGTATTTTGATCCTCTAGTCTATATGCAATGATCTTTTTATTCCTGATAAGTTTATTTGTTCTGAAGTCTACTTTATTTGTTATTAATATAGTCACCACAGTTTCCTTATTAGGGTTTTCATAGTATATCTTTTTCCATCATTTCACATTGAACTTACCTATATTATAGCATCTCAAGGCAGGGACTACCAGAAAGATGTTTACTTGTGTTTTATTGACTATGCAAAGGCATTTGATTGTGTGGATCATGACAAATTATGGACAACATTGAGAAGAAT
>NW_006921602.1:22212433-22226484 GCF_000298275.1 Orycteropus afer afer
AAAGAGGGGGAGGCCTTCAAGGAGATGGATTGATACTGTGGCTGCGATGATGGGCTCAAGTATAGCAGGGATTGTGGGGCTGGCACGGGATCGGGCAGTGTTTCGTTCTGCTGTGCATGGGGTCGCTATGAGTCGGAAACGACTCGACGGCACTTAACAACAACAACATATTAGAGCATAGTGCCTAAGGCACTTGACAGCTAACCAGAAGGCTGGCGGTTCAAACCCAGCAGCCACTCCTCGGAAGGAAGTTTGGGCAATTAACTTCTGTAGTGATACCACCTCAGAAACCCAAGGAGGGGTCGCTATGAAGGTCTGGCTCAACGGCACATAACAACAACAACATATTATAATATGGGAGCTCTGGTGCGTAGTGCCTAAGGCATTTGACTGCTAACCAGAAGGCTGGTGGTTCAAACCCACTAGCCACTCCTTGGAAGGAAGAGTGGGCAATCTACTTCCACAGAGATACAGCCCTGGAAACCCAAGCAGGGATCACTATGATTCGAATCAACTCGACAACAGTTGAGTTTGGTTTGGTTCGTTTTATACTATAATGAGATGCTCTGGTGGCAGTGTGGTTAAGACATTAGGCTACTAACCAAAAGGTAAGTGGTTTGAACCCACCAGCTCCTCCATGAGAAGAAGATGAGGCAATCTATTTCCATAAAGATTTACAGCCTTGCAAACCCGACGGGAGTCACTATGAATTGGAATTGACTCAATGGCAGTGGGTTGAGTTGGTTTTTTAAATATTATAATATGCAAAGCTTTTAATATAAAACATATAGGGGGTTGATTTTTTTTATGTCCTCTGAAAATCTGTTAATTGTGTTTAGAGCATTTGAAATTTGAAATACTAATGTGTAAGGATGTGATCTACCATCTTATTGGTAGTATCTGTCCTAGAAGAGGTGCAGCCAAAATGCTCCTTGAAAGTGAGAATGGTCAGATCTTGTCCCACCTACTTGGTCATGTTGTCAGAATGGACCATTCCCTGGAGAAGGATATCATGCTTGGTAAAGAGGAGGGTCGACGAAAAAGGGGAAAGGATGGGCTCAGGTATAGCAGGGATTGTGAGGCTGGCACAGGACCAGGAAGTGTTTCGTTCTGTTGTATATAAGGTTGCTATGAGTCAGAGACAACTCAGTGCCACCTAACAACAACAACAACGTTTTATTATTTGTTTTCTGTTTGTTCCCTCTTTCCCCTCTCCTTCCTTCTTCTGGGTTATTTGAGCATTTTTTAGTATTCCATTTTATTTGTCTATTGTGATTCTAACTTACCTCTTTTTTTTTTTTTTTTTACATATTACAACATATACACTTACCTTTTCACAGCCCACTTAAAATCCATATTATACCTCAGGAACCTTATTACATATCCTTCTCCCTTGCGTTACACATCATATGTGGAGCCCTGGTGGCACAATGGTTCAGCACTTGACTACTAACTGAAAGGTCAGCAGTGGCTCCACAAGAAAAAAGACCTGGTAAACTACTTCTGTAAAAACTGTTATGTTAAGCCTAGGAAACCCTATGGGGCAGTTCTACTCTGTCATATGTTGTTGTTGTTGTTATATGCCATCGAGTCGGCATATAACCGACTCATAGCGACCCCTCCTTGGGTTTCCAAGGCAGTATCACTACGGAAGTAGGATTGCCCAACCTTCCTTCCGAGGAGTGGCTGGTGGGTTTGAACTGCCAGCCTTCTGGTTAGCAGTCAAGTGCCTTAGGCACTATGCTACCAGAGCTCCTTATAGGGTCACTATAAGTTGAAATAGACTCCATGGCACACAACACCACAATCTACATACACTGAAAACCACACTAGACAATGTTGTAACTTTTGCTTTTAACTGTCAAATAAAGAATTGAAATAGAGCAAAACAGTCTATGGTATTTACCCAGGTTTCTACCATTTCTATTGACCTCTCCATTGCCAAGGAATGAATTCCAGTTTTTCCTTCATCTGAAAATTTACTTACGTCACCTTCATTTCAAAAAAAATTTTTTTTTTAAAACTGGTTATAGATAGTTCTTTTCTTTCAGCACTTAAAGAACATTTTGCCTCATTCTTCTGACCTACATAGTCTCAGATGAGAAATCTGCGGTCGTTGAAATCATTATTTCTAGAAGTACTGTTTCATTTTTCTCTGGCTGCTTTCAAGATTATTTTCTTATAGTGTTCAGCAGATTATGGTATTTTGAGGCATGAATTTCTTTGGATTTATCCTATTTCAGTTTCTCTGAATCTTTAAGTTTATAAAATTTTCAGTCATCCCTTCAAATATATTTTCAACATCAAATTCTCTCTCAAAATCTCTTAAAATGTTAGACATTTTATTATTTTCTAACAGAAGGCAGGCTTTGTTCATTTCTTTAAAAATCTCTTTTCTCCCTTGTTCAGAATGGACAATTTCTTCGAATTTATCTTCAAATTCACTGATTCTGCTCTCATGTTTATCTTGCTATTCATCTTGTTCAAAAGAGTTTTCCTCCATCTATTTATTTTTCATTTCTAACATTTCTATTGGCTCATCTTTATATTCTCTATTTCCTGCTGAGAAGGTCTAATTTTTTTTTAATTTGTTTCAGAGCATTTACAATTGTTTAGTGAAACATCTGTAGAATAGCTGCTCTCCCGTCTTTGTCAGATAATTCTACCATCTGTGTCATGTCTCTTATGATTTATATTGATCGTATCACCCCATGTAAGTTGAGATTTTCCTGGTTATTCACATGCTGAGTAATTTTAGATTGTAACCTGGCCATTTTAATTATGTTATGAAACTCTGATCTTTCATAAATCCCATGGGTAATGTTAATATTTTTGTGTAACAGGTAATCAGTATGTTAGCTTCAGGCTACATATTCGGAAACCGCTTCTAAGGGCGAGGTTCAACATTAGTTCAATTTTCAAAGACTTTGTAATACTATTTGAAACTGTCCTACCTTTCTATCATCCAGTGATCATTCTGGAATTTTGGCAGGAGTCTGTTAGTTCAATTTTCAAATTCTTTTTGGTATTCTGATTAGGATGAGGTCCACACATGTATAGCTCAGGGTTAAGCACAGAAATTCATACACAACTTTATGTGGTCGCTTTCCGAAGTTCTTGCCTCTCCCTGACCTTAATACTTTGCAATTCCCTGAGGTTCTCTTTTTTTCTCTAGTCAGAATGCTGGGGCTTTAGGTATACTGCTTTTTAGCTGCTAACCAAAAGATTGGCAGTTAAAACTCACCAGCTGCTCCATGGGAGAAAGATAAGGCAGTCTGCATCCATAAGGATTTTCAGCCTTGGAAATCCTATGGGACCATTATTATTCTGCCTTACAGGGTCACTATGAGTTGGACTAGACTTGATAGCAGTAGGTTTGGTTTTCTTATTTTGGGGAGCAGCCTTGACTGCTCTGGGGCCAAGCACAGAAAGAGAGAACTACTTCCCCCCCCCAAAAAAAAAGCAAGGAGGGTTCGCAACTGAAGAAGATTCTCATTTCTCAGAGTTTTGGCTCCTTTAGACTCCCTGCTGTCTGTGCAGTCACTATCATAGAATTGCTTGGGGAATAGAGTATGACAGAACAAAGGGGGAAAAGGGAGGGAAAAAAAAAAAAGGATTAGGAGTTATCTTTCCTGCTCCTTGAACAGACAAGCAGTTTCTGTATGAATTCTGGTGCCCGTACCTAGGTTTCAGACTATTAAGTTCAGACCCAGGGATACTGGAAGAGGAAAAACAGTAAACTTATTATGCCCTACCTATTCTGCTCCAAAGGAGCTCTGGTGGCACAGTGCCTAAAACATCTGACTGCTAACCAGAAAGTTGGTAGTTCAAACCCACCAGCCACTTCTTGGAAGGGCAATCTACTTCTGTAAAGATTTACAGCCTTGGAAACCCAACAGGGGTCACTATGAGTCAGAATTGACTGGATGGCAGTGAGTTTTTTGGGGGAGTATTCTGCTCCAATATCTGCATATGCAGATGACACAACTTTGTTTGCTGAAAGTGAAAATGACTTGAAGCACTTACTAATGAAGATCAGACTATATACAGCCTTCAGTATGGATTCTACCTCCACATAAAGAAAACAAAAATCCTCATAACTGGACCAATAAGCAACATCATGATAAATGGAAAAAAGATTGAAGTTGTCATGGATTTTTTTCATCTTACTTGGGTCCACAATCAACATCCATGGAAGCAGCACTCAAGAAATCAGAAGTTATATTGCACTGGGCAAATCTGTTGCAAAAGACCTCTTTCAAGTGCTGAAGAACAAAAATGTCACTTTGAAGACTAAGGTGCACCTAGCCCAAGCTACAGTATTTTCAATAACCATATATGCATGTGAAAGCTGGACAATGAGTAAGGAAGACCATGGAAAAACTGATGCATTTGAATTGTGGTGCTGGTGAAGAATCCTGAAAATATCATAGATGGCAAGAACAACAAAGAAATTTGTCTTGAAATAAAAGTACAGCTCCTTAAAAGCAAGAATGGCCAGAATTCATCTTACCTACTTTGGACTTGCTGTCAGTAGGGAATAGTCCCTGGAGAAGGATATCATGCTTGGTAAAGTATGTTGTTGTTGTTGTTGTTATGTGCCATCGAGTCGGCCCCGACTCATAGCGACCCCTCCTTGGGTTTCCGAGGCAGTATCACTACGGAAGTAGATTGCCCCATCTTCCTTCCGAGGAGTGGCTGGTGGGTTTGAACCGCCAGCCTTCTGGTTAGCAGTCAAGTGCCTTAGCCACTATGCTACCAGAGCTCCCGTAAAGTATAGGGACAGTGAAAAAGGGGAAGACTTAATGAAATCGGTTGACACTGTGGCTGCAATGATGGGCTCAAGCATAGCAAAGCCTGTGAGGGTGACACAGGACCAGGCAACATTTTATTCTATTGTACATAGGGTTGTTATGAGTTGGAGCTGACTTGGCAGCACCTAACAACAACATTCTGCTCCAAATACATTTTCCTTCATTGAAGACACAAAGAGCAACAAATAGGCAAAGGTTAATAGGAAAAGTTTTCCACACAAACTGAAAATGGGAACTGTAATATTTACCCAAAATGCAATAATAACAACTACACTTAAAAATAAAATCAATTCAATACCAAATCCACAGCCATTTTCTCCTGCTAGATACATTTTGAGACACAATCTCTATGCTTAAGCAAGATAAAAAGTTTTTGACCTTTACTCTTGGCTACTTCATTTCTACTATCTTTTCAGCCTTTACTCCTTTACATGCACATTTAATAATAAACTCTTTATTGTTTAATTTCATCTCTGAAGTCAGAAAAATGGATACTAAAAGGGGAATATAGCCCAATCAAGGAAAGCTAGATTTGGGAAGCAGCCTTGACATCTCAAGGCCAACGAATGTTTTCAGGTAGGTTTAATACCTCCTCATTTCCTAGCACTGGATCCAAATACAACAGTTTACTGATTACTAAGGTCAGTTAATAACTGTCCTCCTGGGGAGACAGCAAGTATCATATTTTACTAAGTCAAGGTCAGTCCTCCCTCTAGCAGCCAGCAAACTGACTCCTGCAGCAATAAGACTAGAATTCCAATCTGAGTCTTCGGGTTTTTACACACAGACCAAACTCAGTGTCTTTGAAGCAGTTATGTCAAGAGCTGTTAAAGGAAGACATAGACTCAAACACAGACTGTGCAATGTAAATAGAAAGAATATAAGTAAATAATACTCTAAAGCAAGGGTTGGCAAACTACAGCGCACGGGCCAATCTAACCAGCAACCTATTTTTTTTTAAGGTCCACAGCTAGGAATGTTTTTTACAGTTTTAAATGGCTACAGTTTAAACGATTTTATGAGATCCTACATTATATCCTCAATTTTGCCTTGTGGTCTTCAAAGCCTAAAATATTTTATTCTCTATGTTGCCCTTTTAGAAGAAGTTTGTCAATCACTCCTCTAAAGCAAAAACTATGTTCCCCTATAAATTCTAGCAATCGCATTCAAGTGTAATTATGAACAACAATCTAAATTTCTTTAATGTTAAATTCTAATACCATTACAGAAATAGTATGATCCTAATTTTGTAATTTAAACATTGGTATAAACAGATACAATATGTAACATATACACAGAGAAAAGAGAAATCATGATCAAAATGTCAGTAAAATGTCACATCTCTGGGTGCTATTTTCAATATTTTCCCCAAAATCTTCTAAATCACCTAAATTGTATAATCAAGCAAACAGTTTAAACAATTTATAAGGTACTTTTACAAGAAAATACAGACCAAAAATACCAATGACTTAAATTGTAGTCATGTGATTACTTACACACAAGTTCAGTACATTCTGGAGTTCACCATTACCTATAAATTGCACTGTTAAGAATTGAAACGGTATTTTTACATGTTTCACCACACATAAAAAAGAAGAGGCCCTGTTTTCTGATCATTAGAAATCAGAGCTATTAACATGGACTTTCAAGGTCACCACTTCAGAACTAATGTTCAGACATACAAGATACCCAATACAATTTGAAGTTCAATTCAAAAATTGTTTGCTATGTTCATGTTAGCGTCAATGTTCCTTTTAAAACAGTGAAAAAACTGCAACCAAAAACCAAAATACATTCTAACTACCAGTGTTCTTAATTTTTTACTATAGCACTAATACTTAAAGTCATACTGGACAGTTTAACTTCTTACTGTTACTAAACAGTCAAACAAAAATATACTTTTACTGATAGAAAATAAACTGTTACTATTAAAAAGACAAGCAGATATTCTGCTAAAACTAAGGTACAATTAAACAATTTTAGTTGTTTTCACTTAAGTATTTTCATTTTTTTGTCCAGTAATTATTACCTATATGTCTTAGCTATAATATTTAAGTACATGGGCTCTATAAACCTAAGACAACACACTAATAATATATAAGATAGATATTATATCTTATAATATATGAGATAGATATTATATCTCATAATATATGAGATATGATATTATATCTCATAATATATGAGATAGATATTATATCTCATAATATATGAGATACCATTAAGACCAAGTTAAGTCTAACTTGATAAATGAGAGGTTGACTTTTTATGACTATAAAGGCATTTTAAATGTCACATCTTTGGTTTGTTTCCTGGGTTTATCTTGAAAATGCATGTAACCCCTACTTCTGAATGAAGTTAAATTCCAAATTTAATTCTCCCAAACCACAAGTTTAAAACAGAATGCCACATATGAGACTATAAACAACAGCTTTTCTTTCAAAGTGCCAGTCATTGTCCCTCTTCTTCCCCTTACAGTACAATGGTAAATGATTTAAAGAAAAAAAAATTAATCTCATTCAAATGCAAAAATTGATTACATCATATATCAAAACTACTGCAAAGCAATAAGGATTCCATAGCTACTTAACACTGACTGGAGTCATATAAAATAACAGCTACAAGAGTTTTCTTCCTTTCCCTCTTCTCTTGGTGACAGAAGCAGGCACTGACAAAGAAACTTAAACATTTATTCATAAGATACAAACCACACTCCACAGCCCCTATTGGTAATATTTAAAGGCAAAGAAATTAATCTCACTTAAGGAAGGTTGGGCAATCCTACTTCAGTAGTGATACTGCCTCGGAAACCCAAGGAGGGGTCGCTATGTGTCGGGGCCAATTCGACAGCACATAACAACACAACAATAATACTGAACTATTGCACTTTACAAAAGAGCCCTGGTGGCACACTGGTTAAGGCATATGGCTGCTAACCAAAAAGTCTATAGTTCAAATCCACCAAGATAGTCTAGTACTGTAAAGATTTACAGGCTTAGGAACCCTAGGGGCAGTTCTACTCTGTACTATAGGGTCACTGTGAGTTGGAATCTACTTGATGACAGTGTGGGTTTGGTGAGTTTTGGCAATTTATAAGTAGGCATACAAAGTCAAGAACTGGCCTTGTCTTCAAAAAGTTAAGGCAGACTAATATTACAAACTCAGATTGTTTTTTCTTTAATCAAAGATGGAAATATCCTTAGGAAATCCTTAGATGGGTTACTTTTTGAACAGAAAACTGATATTCAGGACTTCACCTTATACAAAATAAGCCCATCGTACTGTTACATGTAAACAAGATTTGTCAGAACTATACTTTAATTAACATATTTTATAAATTGACAGTATCTCTTATAAACCTACCAAGTAGAGACAATTTTGTCACCCAAAGCAAGAGGCTTTTTTTTTTTTTAACTGTAGACGTGTGTTTAGTAAAACAAGTAGAAAAGACCCTTTGTATATAAAGATATACAAAGTAACACGAAGTTCTATAGTCAACAGCCTCTTTTTAAAACCGATTTACTCCTAAAGATAGGCAGGTATTTAATAGATTATAAAACTGCTCGTAGATTTCTATTTCTGGTTTCTGCCTTAATAAATACTAGGGAGTTTAAGCTGAACTGCTTTTTTGACTTAAAAGAATTTTACACAGTCAGCAACTTACAACAGGACATACTGTAATACTAAAATGGAAACTACTTAATCAACATTTCCTCATGGAAACGCACATCATACATAACAGACTCATAGTCTGTAAGGGTGAAGTTTTATTTTAGAAGGCAGCATTTAAATCCTATTTAGCAACATTAAGTTCAATTTTTACTCTGGTTCTGCCAATGTAGTCAGTTAATTTTAGTCAACACTGATAATACACACATCAAAAAATAACTGTGAGCAGTAATGCAAGACAACTTACTTATAATGTTGAATAAAACCCAATTCCATCTTTTAAGAAATACAGATCTCTGATTTTTAATTCTTACATAATAAATATAAGACCATTCCTGATCTCATGTTGTTTTTAAAATAGTTTCTAAAAGGATGTAAGCTATATAGAAAGCCCAACAATATATGGATCAACTAATATACAAATCTTTCAAGTTTCAAAATCTGTAGCTTCAAAAAAGGACTGACAAAAGATCGAAAGCAACTGCTGAATCATTTCAAAATGTTCCTCTCCCTTTTCTGCTCATTGCCCAAAACACAGTTTAAATTAATAAAAAACAAAAACTTCCTAATTGAAATTCTCTCAGCCTCATATACACCCTCTGGTTTTACCATATATAGTTTCTAAATCTCTCATTTAATAAAACTACAGGCAACAATATTTTCACTGGGCTCCTCATTTAAATAGGAAAAATAATTACTCAGAATTATACAGGTTATAGAATTCAGAGCTTTGGTGTCCTTTAAAAAATTACTAAAAATAGATTTCATCAAGCAGGCATCATAGAATAAACAAACATAAAAGGACCAGCTTTTCTTCACTAAAAACCATCTGTTTCCTAACTTTAAATTACTTGGCTTAGGTTTATTAGTATATTTTTATAGGAAGAAAAACTATGTTTACAAGTATGTGTCTATGTATGTATTTATGTGTGTTTATATACATACATATATATTTGGTTTGAAAAAAAGAGAATTTGATAATGCCTATTTTCTACCATCTAAGTAACTGAATATAACCAATAAAGCCAAATGAACCACTATATACAAAGGAAGATTAGGAGACCCGAGGGAAATAATATTACTTTGGCCTCTGACACACACTTTTAAATAGTCTTTGCAATACTACTCATTCAGTTGCCTCATTCTTTGTGCTTCCTCTCCACAACATCTAAGCTCACTTCTGAAGAGCTTTCTTCTTGCAAGAATCAGCATTAATTGACCTCACAAAGTACCCACACTTGCTGTTGTCAGCAAAGAAGAACATGAGGTTGGAGAGAGAGCATCATAGAAGCACAGAAAGGCTGGGAAAGTATGTCTTCTCATACAGCAATGTTTGTAAAGATCTAGGACCCTAAATTAAAGAAATACCGAAGATGTTTATATTGCTTTAAATATATAAGCATTCCAACCCAAGAGTTCATTTCATCTGACTGACTCAGAGCCTAACGTTTTGTTGCTACAATTGAGTGGGCAAGGGAAAGGTCAATTCTACTCAATTTACTGGTACTTCAATGGTTAAGCAATATTAAACCTGAGTGTTTTTTTCACAGTGCCTTAGCACAGTCTTACAAAGGTTATTACAAACCAAAGTGCAAGCCTCTTGAGGACATCTGAGATCTCATAGGACTTTTCATAATGGCAGGGTGTGTAAATCCCCAATGGCCTGGCCTTTTTCCAATTTGGATCATTAGTTTCTGCTTACCTAAACTCTTGTTTCCATTTAAACTGGTGCAGGTATTCTTCATTTCCTGTCTTGAACCATAGTCCCTGGGCTATTTAAAATAGGCAAGGTGAAATGGCTTCTTTGGGTGCCTATATACTACAGAAAAAATTTCTCACTCTTTTTAAGCCACAAAAGTGTTGACTGTTTTAAATTTTTTTACTATTATTTTCTATGTCAGACAGAATATTCTGATTATTTATCTGTAATTTTACATCGTCTGGAATTTCTAGATTTTATCTCTATCAAGAGAATTTGTTAATGATGAGCTTATGTGCTAACACAGCTGTGAAACTGCAATTAAGGTTTTATTTCACACCATGTTAGTAACCAAACCCTGAGTGATCATGAGGATAAAACAGTGCTATGGGGCCCCGTTCACCACTCCCTGTCCCCATCATCCACCGCTCACTCGCTTGCTTGCTCACTGTTTCTGTCTCCCTCTTTCTGCTTGACTCTCTCCCCCTCTCTCAAACACACATACACACACAACACATACATACTCTTTCTAAATTATATTTTCTATATATACACTTTATATCATTTCAGCCAGAAACACATATGGCTCATGAAGATCCAAAAGGAAGAACTGTGTATCTGCTTCCCTCACAGGCACATGTTCTACAAAGCCTAGGGAGCATTACAACAAAATCCAGAGAGTTCTAAAAACCAAAGTTTTTCACAACTTACTCAGTAGCAAATCTGACTTGAACATAAATGAGGTTAATTATATTCTTCATTTATCACATTCAATGTTCAGGTTAATGCTCCAAGTCAGAAATACTGATGTATTTGATGATAGGGTCCAGCTTTAGATCCCTCTGGGGGATGTTACATAATACAAAGTGTATATTGCTAGTTCAGTTGTCAAAATCTAAAAATTTCTGATTTCAAAACAAATCCAAACTCATGATGTGGGGCTTCAGAACTGCGGAATCACATTTTTCTATTTGGGGGGGAAAAAATGAAGTTTATGTAATTGTCCGTTTTTCCCTCTATCAAAACCCAAACCTACTACTGCCAAGGGGATTCCAACTCATAGAGACCCTATAAAACAGAACAGAACTATCCAGAGGGTTTCCAAGGCTATAAATCTTTATGGAAGCAGACCACTACATCTTTATTGCACAAAGTGGCTGGTGGGGTCAAACTGCCAGCCTTTTGGTTGGCAGCTGAGTGCTTTAACCTCAGTGCCACCAAGACCCGTCTTCCCTCTATAATTTTCCCTAATTGCAATCTTCTACCAGCTCTACTGACTATAAAAGGAAGAGATTCCCAATAACATGCATGTCTTTATCTGTTTTATGCATTTTAATCTTACTTTTGCTAACCCTGGATGGCAGCACTAGCAGGCAAAGAGTAATTAAGGACAGGTAACAGGAGGCAGCTGAAATATCTTTCAAGTTCACAGAAAATAATCAAACTAGGAATTTGAAAATGAAGAATTTCCCATACCCTCAATACTACTACTACCAACTTCTAATAACAACTTTGCATTAATAACAATCCTCTTTTTCCAACATGCTTTTACGTATGTCATCTGACCTTTATTCTCTCTATATAATCACTTCCTACATTCATTTGCAGAAATGTTCCATATTTCAATCCCAGACAATCTACCTAATGCGTACAACACAGCATTACTTCTAGCCACTTCATTCCAATGCCTACTTGGCAATGTCAGTATGCATATCTGCTCCACAATTATCAGCTAATGTAAGGTAGAATATAAATGATTTTTCAATTAGTGGTTACTTTTGAGATTAGATGAGTCACTGTTTCTCAGATACAGAATTTGTTTTGAATCAAATAAATTTTGATCACTAATCAGAAAGATTTCATTTAATCTGATTTCTACATTCTTCTTTAAACACTAAAGCACATCCTACATAATCAAGGTATAGATACAGGTTTTATTTTCAAAATGTAGTAAGATACAGTTTAAATCAGTAGGGTTTTATGATATATCTGAGGTTAATTTTTCAAGTATGTTTGGAAACTGAATTACTTGGAATTCTCATTAATAAAGTTAAAAGAAGCAGATAGATACTAACTCGCTAGAAGATGAACCGTTTCCACTCAAATAGGTTAATAATAAATTTTATAAAAACCTTCTGTACTGGGTGGAATCACTATCAAAATCAACAGAAAATTTTAATTTACTTTTTTTTTTTAATTATGATTTGTGTTAAAGTTTACGGAGGAAATTAGTTTGCCATTCAACAATCCATATACATTCTTGTTCTGTGACATTTACTGCAATCCCCATTTTCTAACAGCATTCTTCCCACTTCCTCCCTGTACCCATCCCTTCTCTTAGGCCTTCCTTCCCATGTCTTCCTGCCTTCCTAGCTCTATCACTGGGCAAATGCTGTCCTCCTGATCGCAAATGTTTGACTGTTCTAATGAGTGTCTACCCTCCTGGTACTAATGTTTACCTTGTAGGCCTGTCTTACCATTTGGCTGAAAGTTGAGTCATGGAAGTTAAGTTCAGTTCCCAGTTTGAAGGATGTCTTAAGGGCTATAGTCTCGGGGTTCTACCAGTCTTTATCAGACAGTAAGCCTGGTCTTTCTTTATGACTGAGTTTTGTTCCAAAATTTCCCCCACTCTATATAGGACATCTTATTGTGATCCCTCCCTTTCAGAGGTCAGCAGTGATAACTGGATACCATCTCATTCTTCTGGTCTCAGGGTCATGGAAGATGGGGTTCATGTGGACCATTAGTCCTCCAGATTAATTGTTTCCTTGCATCTCTGGTTTTCTTCACTCTTCTTTGCTTCAGAAGGGGAGAAACCAATAGTTGCACCTTTGATGCCCACTCACAAGCTTTTAAGACCTCAGTCACTACTCATCAAAGCAGGATGTACAACACTGTCTTTGTGAACTACGTTATGCCAACTGACTTAGTGTCCCATGGGACTATGGTCCTGACCCCTCGATGCCCAGCAACTCATTCCCTCAAGGAGTTTGGTTACAACTAAGAAGTTTTTTAACTTTGTCCCCTGTATGTTCTACTACGTTCACGGATATATTTGCAGCTCATAAAATACACAGGGAGAGATATCCTTTGTCAAACCTATGTATATTCACAGGTGCAGTCCACTTCACCTTCTCACTTCTGTTCAGCCTGAGTGTCTATACATTCACAGATTACTGGTAGTACTGTTACTGAAGGATTGTATACATAATAGTATTCACCCCTGGTAATGTAGTGCCTAAGCCATTTGACTGCTAACCAGAAGGCTGGTGGTTCAACCCACAGCCACTCCTCAGAGGGAAGACTGGGCAGTCTCCTTCCATAGAGATACCGCCTTGGAAACCCAAGGAAGGATCACTGTGAGTCAAATAGACTCGACGGCAGTGAGTCTGGTTTTCTGTTGTTATTGCCTTTAACTCTTGTGCTCCCCTGTGTCTTCCACTGCCTTGATCATTTTGTGCTTATCTCCCCCTAAATGTATATTGTCTTTCCTTTTACCCTGGTTAATATATATGTGTACCCTCTACTTAGTTATTTACCCTTCCTTCCCCTCCCACCTCTGGTAACCTTCAAAGAATGATTCCTTCTTTGTGTAAATCTTTTCCTAGCTTTTTAGAGTAGGGGGGGCCTCATATAAATATTTGTCCTTTTGTGACTGACAAATTTCACTCACCCTAATATACTCTTGTTGTTGTTGTTAGGTGCCGTTGAGTTGGACCTGACTCATAGCCACCCCTCCTTTAGTTTCCGAGGTGGTATCACTACAGAAGTAGGATTGCCCAACCTTCCTTCCAAGGAGTGGCTGGTGGGTTTGAACTGCCAGCCTTCTGGTTAGCAGTCAAAGTGCCTTAGGCACTATGCTACCAAAT
>NW_006921602.1:22226584-22228097 GCF_000298275.1 Orycteropus afer afer
ATTGCCCAACCTTCCTTCCAAGGAGTGGCTGGTGGGTTTGAACTGCCAGCCTTCTGGTTAGCAGTCAAGTGCCTTAGGCACTATGCTACCAGAGTGCCTTAATATACTCTAGGGTTCATCAATGTTATCAGATGTTTCACATTTTCATCACTACTCTTCAACATTGCTTAGGTTTTCACTGTGTATGTATGAACCATAGTTTGTTTATCCATTCATCCTTGATGGGTAATTTACCTATACTTTTTAAAGGCATGGGGATTCTAAATCTTGTTTTAACATTTTAACTGCATTTTTTGTGAATATAAATTATAATTATCTAAAGCTAAATAAATTCAGTTATACCAACTGAAAAAACCTTAAATTATTCAACATATGCACAATTCTTTATTTTTTTTCTTTTATTTCTCTCTTTATTGCTCACCACTGCACCTTCAAAACCTAGCTCATGGTCTGGAGTTTAGTTAACATTCAATGCATACAGTAAACCTGTGGAAGCCAGAACATGTGTGTTCTGGTTACCTAGTGCCACTCTAACAGAAGATACCACAAATGGAATAGCTTTAACAAACAGGAGTTTATTCTCTTATAATGTGGAGGCTTTAAGTTTGAGTTCAAAGTGCCGGGCTATAGGGGCTGGTAAAAGCCCCTCAACCTTGGGCTTCAGCTCTGCCTCTTGCTCCCAGCCCACTGAAGCTGGAGGCTTTTCCTTACTCAGACAACTGGCTGCTAAGACTGACATGCCCAAGGTTGACAAGTAAAAAGGCATAGTCCTGATGTTACCAAAACACCCAGCAGGCCATTACTTCAAGTCCACTAAAGGTCCCGAGGTTGGCAGAGAATGGCAGGCTGCTGAATGACATGGCTACATGCAGGGTTCAAGCATGCCATAAGCTAGAGGCCATTCCCCAAGGCTTCTCCTTATATACAGGAAGCAGACCACATCCCTAAGGCAGCTAGCTACTCAGCTGCTCACAGTAGATTCCACCAAGGAGTTGACGACAAGTCTTATCATGGGGAACGCTATATCCAGCTGCCCAGGCACTCAACCAGACAATCTACAAATGGGAAAAAAATATTTAATAATCATGTATCTAATAAGGGTTTGAAATGCAGAATATATAAATAAAACACCAAAAACCAAACTCACTGCCATCGAGTCAGATCCGACTGCCATCAAGTCAACCCCTCCTTGGGTTTCTGAGGCAGTATCACTACAAAAGTAGATTGCCTGACCTTCCTTCCAAGGAGTGGCTGGTGGATTTGAACCACCAGCCTTCTGGTTAGCAGTCAAATTAGGCACTATGCCACTAGAGCTCCTAAATATATAAATATTTCCTACCATTAAATGACAAAAAGACAAATTCAATTTAAAAATGGACATAGACTGAGTTCTCAGTGAAGGTAAACATGGATATATGGATGGATAGATAGGTGGACAGGCTAAACGATTAACTATGTCTATGAAGGAGGGAGTGTATCCAGGATCATATATAGGGTTGGCAGACAATGGTCC
>NW_006921602.1:22228333-22229435 GCF_000298275.1 Orycteropus afer afer
GAGATGGATTGATATGGTGGCTGCGATGATGGGCTCAAGTATAGCAGGGATTGTGGGGCTGGCGTGGGCTTGGGCAGTGTTTCATTCTGCTGTGCGTGGGGTTGCTATGAGTCGGAAACGACTCGACGGCACTTAACAACAACAACAATAACCAAAAAAACCAAACACACTGCATCAATTCAGATCCAACTCACAGCAACCCCTCCTTGGGTTTCCAAGGCGGTATCACTACGGTAGATTGCCCAATTGGTGGGTTTGAACAGCCAGACTTCTGGTTAGCAATATAATGCCTGAGGCACTATGCCATCAGAGCTCCTTCAGAAATCACTATGATAGAGAAATTTACTAACCACATCAAGAAATCACTCTCATTATTGTGTAATCATGGGATTAATACTCTTGACTTAGCTTTTCTAGCTTCCCCTCCCACCCACCCTCTATTTCCATATTCCCTTAAATCTGGCTCCTATCTTTTCCTTTCTTCTGGGTTTTAACCCAACTGTATGAGAATGTACAGGGAGGCTGTTGCTGTGTTATGTGCCATCGAGTCATCTCCGACTCATGGCGACCCCTCCATGGGTTTCCGAGGCAGTATACGGAAGTAGATTGCCCAATCTTCCTTCTGAGGGATGACTGGTGGGTTTGAACCACCAACCTTCTGGTTAGTAGTCAAGTGCCTTAGGCACTATGGATAGTAAGTCAAAGACGCAGATTTGGAAGTCAACAATCATTTTCATGCCTCTTGGTTGGCTATAATCATGAAATTTAATCATATGGGTAAAATTTTGCTAAACGCCTCTAGTGAGTATTTGAGGGGAAAGGAGAAAAACATGTTGTATACTATCCATACTTTCTCTTGAAAGGATTACCTTCCAAGCCATATGTTTCCAGGTCAACTTTCAGAACGACAAAAAACAGGAAAACGAAACCCACTGCCACTGAGTCAACTTCAACTCATAGCAACCCTACAGGAGTATAAATCTTTACAGAAGCAGACTATTTCATCTTTCTCCTGCAGAGCAGCTGATGGGTTTGAAGCACCGACCTTTTGTTTAGCAGCCTAATGCTTAACCACTGTGCCCCCTGAGCTCTTATTCAGATG
>NW_006921602.1:22229535-22232344 GCF_000298275.1 Orycteropus afer afer
TAAACTGTGGTCAATGACATGAGACAAAGTATATGTGAACTGCTGTATCGAGAGTGAATTTGCTCTGTAAATCTTCACCCAAATCTAAATTAAAAAAAAATGAACATAGGACTTTGAATAGACATTTCTCCAAAGATATACAAATGACCATAAGTAGTAAGAAGATGCTCAACATCGTTAAGGAAATGTAAATCAAAATCTTAATGAGTAACACTTCCTACACAATAGGATGGTTATCATTTAAAAAAATGTACAATAACAAATGTTGAAGAGGATGTAGAGAAAATGGAACCCTCATACATGGCTGATGGGAATGTAAAATGGGGCAGCTGTTGTGGAAAACAGTTTAATGGTTCCTCAAAAGGTTAAACACAGAATTACTTAATGATCTAGCTATTCGGTTCCCAGTTATATATTCAAAACACTCGAAAGCAGGGACTCAAAGAGTCATTTCATAGCAACGTTCATAGCAGCACAATTCACAATAGCCAAAAAGTGGAAACAACTCTAGCATCCACAAAGAGATAAACCAAATGTGGTATATTCATAAAATGGAATGTTATTCAGCCATAAAGAGAAATGAAGTTCTGGTACAGGCTACCACATAGATGAACCTTGAAAACATTATGCTAAGTGAAATACATCAGACAAAAACATAACAAATATTGCATGGTCTCACTTATACGAGCTATCTGGAACAGATAAAGGTATGGGGACAAATGTTTATTAGTGCTTACTGGTGACACAGTGGTTAAAGAGCTCATTTGCTAACTGAAAGATGAGTAGTTCAAACTCACGAGCCACTCCATGGAAGAAAGATGTGGTAGTCTGCTTCCATAAGGATTTCTAGCCTTGGAAACCTTACAGAGCAGTTCTAACCTGTCCTTACAGAGTCACTGCAAGTCAGAATCAATTATCTGGCAATAGGTCGGTCGGTTGAAGGGCTGGGGAAAGGGAAGAACAGGGCATTATTACTAGGCAGTACACTAAGATTTTGTTTGGAGTGATGGAAAATTCTTCTATTTCCAATAAACATTTGGAAATAGATCGTGGTGATGGTTGTACAAGTTACTGAATGTAAGTAATGTCACTGCATGATACACTTAAAAACTGTAACAAAAATGGCAAATTTTTTGTTTTATGTATTTTACCACAACAAAACTATTAAAAACCAAAAAAAAAACATTTTGTAAGGGGAAAAAAAACTTTAAAAGCTTGGTGACCTTCAACCCTTCTCTATTAAAGTATTTATTTTCTCTTTATGACTGAAGGATAAATGTATTATTAAGGTGATTATATTTAGAATATTGGATACTATTCATGAATACCCTTGAGTATTAAATAAAAAGAACTGTATGAGACAAATGCCTAGTAAGTGTATAAAAGAATATAAAGTACTATAAATTTGAAAAAAATGGAATAAAGATATTTCTCATCTGAAAGAGAGAAAATGAACTTATTTTTTAAAGAGCTTTAATTATATTATATTTATACCTTGCTTCTAGAGATACATTCCTGGAAAATGCCTAGAAAGTGATTTTAATAAAGAAAATAAATTCTCATTAATTTATCATAAACATTTTTAAATACTTCAGATGAAATCTAAAAGAGAATATAAAGGGAAAAGATTAAAAGCAATCAACAAAATCCATGGCAAAATGATACAAAAATAAGACATCCCATGAAAACTAGTTTTCTATTGATTAATTTCTTTTAATCTTGGTGTGAATTGTGAGAATTCTGCTCTAATCCTTTAATTTTATTGATGAGATGCAACCCAAACTTTTGCTTAGGAAAAAAAAAAAAAAGCTTTTAGCTTCTTTTGTTTACTTTATATAATTATATACATTGGTTACAGCTGGCTGTACGTAAAGTCTAATGTGCAATCTTTGTTCCGTTATTCTTTGCAAGTCCTTTATGATAAAGAAACTAAAGCCTAGCATTACCTGGGTAAAAGGAAAGTGCTTTCAAAGAATTACATAATTGACACGATAATATGGCCAAGAGGTTCTGAAAAATACAGTTTTAAAGTTGTGTTCCCAACAGTTTATTTCCACTCAATTTACACCATGATCTATTGAAGATATATCTTAAAGCAAATGAAACTGACCTTGTCTACACAGCTGTTTTGTTTCACTTTTCCTTCTCTCTTCTAACTTTCCAACAAACTACAGTGGTGTTATATAACTACTATCTCAAAAGAAGAAAAGTCTGCTTTCTGAGCTGCCATTTCATGAGCAGCATAAACTTCAACTTTTTTCAAATGCTACAGAATGAACCAACTCTTACTTGTACTGAACTGGTCATCCTCTGATCCCTCAACATGGTTACATCAGAGACCCCAACAAGTCCCAACGTGTTGACTTAAATGGTAGCTGAAATCAAAGGCACAGATAGAAAACTCAGTTTGATCCAAAAAACTCTCTTAGAAGTTTTCCAAATAGGATCAAGAGCTCTGTACTTCCTCGTGGCATCATCAATTGCAACCCACAGGTGTTTCCCTCATCCGTAATTTTAAATCATATAATATAACATGTAGCAAGACTCTTTTTTTTTCTAAGTATGTCAGCTTACACCAAAATTATACTATTCTTCAAAATTGTTCCCTTGAAAACGTCAGCACTTAGTTATGTTTCCACTTTTCAAAATAATTTTACAACTTTCTTTTTAGAAATCACTAACCAAAAACACAGAGTAGCAGGACAGAAGAGCAGGAGAAAGGGGTAAAACCAAAGAAGCCAAAGAGAAGAGCAATCAGCCAAAGGGATTAGGTGAGGAGGGGAAACTCAGTAGCAGGCCGGAAGAGCAG
>NW_006921602.1:22236624-22247793 GCF_000298275.1 Orycteropus afer afer
ATTGTAGTGATCAGGTGCTGTAGAGTTCACTCCAACTCAGAGCAACCCTGTGTAAAACAGAACAAAGCACTGCATGATACTGCACCATCCTCACAATCCTTGCTCTGCTTGAGCCCATTGCTGCAGCCACTGTGTCAATCTACCTCGTTGAGGGTCTCCCCCTTTTTCACTGACTTTCTACTTTATGAAACACAAAGAAGGGGAGACAAAGTCTGGTCATTTTCTCTTCCAAGGAGCATTCCAGCTGCACTTCCTCCAAGACAGATTTGTTCGTTCTTCTGCCAGTCTATGATATTTTCAGTATTCTTTGTCAACACTCAAATTCAAAGCACCAACTCTTTTTCAGTCTTCCTTATTCACTATCCAGCTTTCACATGCATTTGAGGTGATTGAAAATACCATGGTTTGGGTTAGGTACACCTTAGTCTTCAAAATGACATCTTTGCTCTTCAATACTTTAAAGAGGTCTTTCGCAGATTATTTGCCCAGTGCAATACAACATCTCATTTCTTGATTGCTACTTCCATGGCTGTTGATTGTGGATCTAACTAAAATGGAATGTTTGACAACTTCAATCTTTTCTCCATTTATCATGATGCTGCTGCTTATTGGTCCAGCTGTGAGGATTTTTATTTCCTTTACATTGAGGCATAACCCATACTACAGACTGCAGTCTTTGATCTTCATCACTAAGTGCTTCAAGTCCTCCTTACTTTCAGCAAGCAAAGTTATGTCATCTGCATATCACAGGTTGTTAATGGGTCTTCCTCCAATACTGATGCCATGTTCTTCTTCATATAGTCCAGCTTCTTGGATTATCTAATCAGCATACAGATTGAATAAGTATGGTGAAAGGATAC
Organism: Orycteropus afer afer; assembly: GCF_000298275.1. Lineage (NCBI taxonomy): Eukaryota > Metazoa > Chordata > Mammalia > Tubulidentata > Orycteropodidae > Orycteropus > Orycteropus afer. The sequence continues at coordinate 22,237,485 of NW_006921602.1, forward strand.
AACCCTGACACACACCCTTCCTGATTTTAAACCATGTAGTATCCCTTTGTTCTGTTCAAATAACATCCTTTTGGTTTATGTACGGGTTCCTCATGAGCACAATTAAGTGTTCTGGAATTCCCATTCTTCACCACGTAATCCATAATTTTTTATGATCCACACAGTCAAATGCCTTTGCATAGTCCATAAAACACAGGTAAGCATCCTTCTGGTAGTCTTTGCTTTCAGCCAAGACCCATCTGACATAAGCAATGATGTCCCTCATCCACATCCTCTTCCAAATTCAGCTTGAATTTCTGGATGTACCCTGTCAATACACTGCTACAACAGTTTTTTAATTACCTTCAGCAAAATTTTACGTGCATGTGATATTAATGCAACTGTTTGATAACTTCCACATTCTGTTGGATCACCTTTCTTTGGAATGAGCACAAATATGGATCTTTTCCAGTCAGTAGGCAAAGTAGCTGTCTTCCAAATTTCTTGGCATAAACAAGTAAGCGTCTCCAGCATTGCATCTGTTTGCTAAAACATCTTAATAGGCACTCTATCAATTTTTGGAGCCTTGTTTTTCACCAATTTCTTCAGTGCAGCTTGGACGTCTTCCTTAAGTACCACTGATTCTTGATCATATGCTACCTCCTGAAATGGCTGAACATCAACCAATTCTTTTTGGTACAATGACTCTGTGTATTCTTTCCATCTTCTTTCAGTCTTTCCTGCATCATTCAGTATTTTGCCCATAGACTCCTTCCATATTGGAACTCGAGGCCTGAATTTTTTCTTCAGTTCTTTGAACTTGAGAAATTCCAAGCGTGTTCTTCCCTTTGGTTTTCTAACTCCAGGTCTTTGCATGTTTCATTATAATATTTTACTTTGTCTTTTCAAGCTGCTCTACAAAATCTTCACATCAGCTCTTGTCTTGTCATTTCTTCCATTAACTTTAGCTACTGTCCATTCAAGAGCAAGTTTTAAAGTCTCTTCTGACATCATTTTGGTCTTTTCTTCCTTTCCTGCCCTTTTAATGACCCTTTGCTTTCTTCATGTATGATGTTCTTGATGTCATCCCACAACTCGTCTGGTTTTCAGTCACTGGTGTTTGATGCATCAAATCTACTCTTCTCAGTCTGTCTTAGTTTATTCAGAAGGATAGGAGTGAGGAATGTCCTCAAAATGTAAACTGAAATCAATGTGTTCTGAGCTATCACCATCTGGGGTGACTATAGCTCGCCACCACCACCCCTGGCACATACATTCTGTATTCCTTATCACTCTGCTCATCATGCTATTACTGTGAGTCATCTACTCCACAAAGTCAATGCTCTAACTTGAGGCAGACCCTAACCAGTAAGGGCATGCAAATACAAGTGATTGATGCACAATAAATACTGCATGAATGGGACTTAGGTAGGAAGGACTATGAAGTGCTGAGAGTTTTTGGTAGACCAGGCAACCTTCCTGTGCTAGCAGCACAGTTGTCTTTTTACCTACTACTTTGTAAAATGATACCATATTCTGAGGACACGGGGGACCAATAATCAGACTAGATCAGGGCAATTTGGTCTATTACTGAGCAAAGTACCTGGATAATTCATTTACATTATTGGGATGGAGAAAAGTCTATTATCTCTTAAGAAAACAACTAAAAAAAATAGTTTTAAATAATTAAAAATTAAACAGCTTATTTTGGTAAGACTAAATTATACATAGGAGCTCTGGTAGCATAGTGCCTAAGGCACTTGACTGCTAACCAGGAGGCTGGCGGTTCAAACCCACCAACCACTCCTCGGAAGGAAGGTTGGGCATTCCTACTTCCGTAGTGGTAACTGCCTCTGAAACCCAAGGAGGGGTTGCTAGAAGTCGGGGCCGACTCAATGGCAAATAACAACAACAACAACAAATTACACACGTGGTAAAATTTGCTTTTGTTTTTGTTGCTATAATGATGTTTTGTATCTTGAAAAATCATGATTACCTTTTACATTTCAACATATACACATTCCTTCCCAGCCATAAACTCACCTTACCTGCTAATGATAATTAATAATTGTATAATGTCCATTTACCTCAACTGAGAACTCCAAATTCAATCATTCTAGTGAGAAATGAAGTACCTAGAGATTGAAAAAAGAAAATGGTGGCAAAGTGTATGTCCAAGTAAGAATAGAGGTTTCTGTACAAAAGGAAATTAAAACCAGGTCATAAAAATAAACTCCTTTGTCTGATGTAAGAGGGAATTAAGACCTAGAAAGAAGAACACCTGATCCAAGTCAGAAAATTCAGCTATGTTCCTGCCCTAAGTTATGAAAGATATATTAAAGATCGCATATAATCACTGAATAAGTGAAACTTACCCAAAGATTCTTCTCTCCCCTCACAAACTAAAGCCTGTCTCTGGGACCATAATGGGAAAGAAACAAGCATCAAGTACTCTGAGTCATAACATTAGAAAGATAGTATTTCAAAGAAGGAAAAGACATAAACCACTCAGTCTGCATGGGAGAAAAATTAACATAACCATTCACTTGAACTTTGGGGAGAGAGTTCTGAAATTTTCTTAGTAACCAAGATCAATAAACAGAAATTAGTGCATAATGCTTGTAGAATCTGAAGTATGTAAAAATTCCTGTGTAGAGTTTTCTTTATTGTTTTGGTTTAGTAAGTATTTTAAAAATAAGGATTCATATGTTTGCTTGCAATCTTAGTCCTCCATATCTGTTTTTCCCATAAGGTCAAATTTTGCAGCTATATATTGGCCAATGGGGTTTTCAGAAATATAAGCTTTAAGGTTCATACTTAGTATATTTTTAGATATATATATTCATATTTACATGTTTTAGTAGTTTGTGGTTAAATACTTGCATTTGACCATGTGAGACAAGCTATCAGCACTTTCCCTTTTATAAGGGAAAATAAGAACCAATGGAATTAAAATAGGTAATAGACCAGGATGTCAAATCTCCCAGGAGCCCATTTTCTTAAATAATCATTAAAAATTCTTCAGTAGGCAATATGTATTTCCCAAAACCGGAACATATGGTGATGTAGATTTCAAGGCATGAACCTTTAATTAGAACTTTCTAATTTGATCAGTAATGATTTAATTAATACAAGGTGATATATGCAAATGATTGAGCATTATACCTGTTGTTGTTGTTGTTATGTGCCATCGAGTCGGCCCTGACTCACAGCGACCCCTCCTTGGGTTTCCGAGGCAGTATCACTATGGAAGTAGGATTGCCCAACCTTCCTTCCGAGGAGTGGCTGGTGGGTTTGAACCGCCAGCCGTCTGGTTAGCAGGCAAGTGTCTTAGCCACTATGCTACCAGAGCATTATACCTAGGTCATATTATTTTAATTACTTTATAAGTGAAAATATTAATTTAAATGTTTTGTTAAATATTTTTAAAGAAAATACTACCGATATCTTGTATTTAAAACTAGAGCAACCTCATAAATAATATTTGTGGACATATCTGAATCTGTATTCCCTCTTTTTATTAATTTATTCTAAATTAAGAAATTTGCACATAATTTAAGAAAACTCACCTGTCTTGTCCAGTCTTCAAACAAAAAGGAAGATGAAGACTAAATTCACTCAGTATTCAGTTATTGTACTGACTGGTTTAAAGGAGTGAAGTAGAGAATTTACACTATAGCTACATTTAAACTGTATACTTACTTAAAACATATGAGAGGAACAAACTAAATGGCCCCAATAAGCAGCAAGCAGACATATCAAAAAGATGACATTTTACACAACAAAAGGTTGAGTCCAATTAAAGAGTCAGTGTCATAAAAGTTGTTGTCCTTGTTGGTTGCACTGAGTTGGCTCCAACTCATAGTGACCTTATGTACAAAACAATGAAGCACTGCTCAGTCCTGCATATAGTCCTGCATATATTGTGATGCTCACAATCCCAGCATCTTTTGTGGCAATTCATTTGTTACTGTACCAAACCATCTCACCAAGGGTTTTCCTCACCCTCACTGGCCCTCTACTTCAGCAAACATGATGTCCTCCAGCAACTGATCCCTCCTGATGACAAGGCCAAAGTATGAAAGTCAGGCAATACTCTGTTGTGATCCCTAATGTTTTCACTGGATAATTTTTGGAAGTAGATTGTCAGGTCTTTCTTCTACCCTCAGTCTGTGCTGGATGCACAGATATGCTGTATTATAATGGCCCCCTCACTATATCCCTAGCTGCCAACAGACATAATAATAGCTACTAATGGATATAAAGGACCGTATTTTTGAAAATCAAGAGATTTTTGCAAATCACATAACCCTCTCACACTGTGCACATTTATGTGGGTGGGTTACACACAAAAGTTTGTTAGGTGCTTTAGGCGGAAATGATGGCCCTCTGAAGAAATCCAGAACCCTATCATAGTGGGGTTAAGGAGGAAGAGCTGTTCTCTGGAGCCAGTAAATCTAGCTCACTGTCAACAAGGGCAATAAATGATGTCCATTGCCTGCAAGGGGCTCTCCATTTCTATAACTCTGTTTTGCTTTTTACTACTCCCTCTTATTGTCCTTTTCCCTACCTATTATCTGTATATGCTATCTGGTACATAGACAGAGCCATCCTGTTAATATTTAATCCTGAGAGAGAGAAACTCAGGCATTCTACTCCCAAGATGAAAACTGGGGCATGCATGGATGCAGTCTAAGCCTGGGATCAGAAGGCTAACTTCAGAGAACCTAAGCTGATGATGATGTATGCTGTTCTGCTCATCCCTGTCATGTTTATTCCGTGAGTAATAAATGCCTGCTGGTCACACCATTAGAAATGTCTGGTCTGTGCTCTGCTCCAAATGGTCCTTCACTAAGAACTTGTAGAATATAGTGGCATTGCATTCTGGAAGTTCCACTAAAACCTGTTCACCATGGTGGCCTCGCCGGTGTTTGAAATACTAGTGGCATAGCTTTCAAGATCACAGCAACACACAAGCCACTGCAGTATGACAAACTAATAGACAGGTGGTGGACAGGAACCTTTACTAATCATTTAAATGACAGTATATCAATATAGAGGAGCTCTGGTAGCATAGAGCCTAAGGCACTTACTTGACTGCTAACCAGAGGCTGGTGGTTCAAAGCCCCCAGCCACTCCTCAGAAGTAAGGTTGGACAATCTACTTCCATAGTGATACTGCCTCGGAAACCCAAGGAGGGGTCACTATGAGTCGGGTCCAACTTGACGGCACATAACAACAACAACATATCAATACAGATTTGAATTAACATAAAAGAAAAACAAGATAGATTTTAATTAAAAATAAAGCAACTTAGTAAGTATATGTATAAATTATGCTTATGAATAAAATTATAGCTTCATATATTCATAAAAAATCTCATTTTAAATTAAATGCAAAGAGAAGTGTAAAAATAAATACAGAAAGGAAACAGAATGCACAACTAGTTAAAAAAAAAAGATAAAATATCAAAGAACCTATTAGAAGAGTTAAGAGAGTAATAATCTGAAAAAAGGATAATATGGTTAAAATCAAAATACTATTTATGTCTACATGAAAAGAAAACAAAGGTCAATTCTCAAGAACCTGATACATTCCTCTAGGCTGGAAGAGTAGGAAAAATTACAATCTTCTGAAGATAAAGAATGTACTAGAATTGAAGACCATGAAATAGGCAAAAAAAATAATAATAATAATAAAGCATTTTTTGTTACATTTCACAATTTTACAAGACAATTTTGTGTACTTTATCTGGTATGATATGTGAAGCTGCTTATCACTCTAATTTTAAACACTAGTACTTTGAGATTTTGAGATACTTACTCAACGTTACATAGTTTATCTTGAGAAGAGAAATCCAACTCTGAGTCCTTATTTGATATCACTACTAATTAGTCTAGGAGCTCTGGTAGCATAGTGGCTAAAACACTTGACTGCTAACCAGAAAGCTGGCGGTTCAAACCCACCAGCCACTCCTCGGAAGGAAGGCTGGGCAATCCTACTTCCGTAGTGATACTGCCTCGGAAACCCAAGGAGGCGTCGCTATGAGTCGGGGGTCGACTCGACGGCACATAACAACAACAACAACTAATTAGTCTACTTATATTAGAATTATCAGCTTATTAACACTGTGTTACAGTATTATTTATGTGTCACTCTTCCTGCAAAGACTATGAGCTCCTTGGGGGCAGGAATGATACTTGTGCCTTGATAAAGTAAAAGGAACTGGTCTACAAAAGGTATTGGAGCAAAAATCAGCCACTCACCAGGGAACCTGTATCAGTACTATATGACCCTTAAAAGAAAAAAAGAATAGGCATTTTCCAATTTTTTTAGTTCTTATAAGACATAACTACTTATGTTCATATTCCCTAAGACCTACCTATGTATCTTTACTTGAACCAGTCTAATGGGTCTCTATTTTTGCAACCAAATGAGTCTTCACAGTAAGAATTTTAGTCTAACTGCTATTTTCATTCTACACACTCATTAAATCATCTTAATACTCTCAAGATTTCAATTATCATCTATATACACAGACAGCTCTAAAATCTTAGGAATGTGCTTCTAAGCCTTATATAACAGGTTTCAGATATTTAGAAAAACATCTATTATTATAATAAGCTATCAACTTAGGATGAATGACAAAACTGTAAAATCAAAACAAATTAGTGTATTAAAATCAAATTGGTTAACTCAAAAACCATCACCAAACGGTAGAAGGAATATGAAAATCATTGGGATTGAGAAGTCTGACCCATTACACCATTTTTATGAAAATATGAGTTGAAAGTAAAAGAGAAAACATATAAAAACATAACAGATTCACATAAATAGCAAAGAAAAAAGTGAAAAAATATTTTGCATAGCAAGCTGATAATATAAAAGTTGGCATCCTGGGGAGAGGAGAGCGGGGCCTGGGTTGGGGGGGGAGGTGCAGGAAGGGGGATCGTGCCGCCACAGATGACAACCAAGGAGCTGGACCAGTAGGTCGAGCAGCCAAATGCATGTCAACAGCTTAAAAAGTGTGGACCCTGTGCAAGAAGGCTAAAGAAATTTTAACAAAAGAATCAAATGTGCAAGAAGTTCATTGTCCTGTTATGATTTGTGGAGATGTTCACAGTCAATTCCATGATCTCATGAAACTCTTTAGAACTGGTGGAAAACGAACTAATACAAACTTCTACTCATGGGTGACTATGTAGACAGAGGTTGTTATACTATGGACATTGTGACTCTTCTTGTCACATGAAAAGTGCGTTATCCAGAACGTATTACAATAGTAAGAGGAAACCACGAAAGCTGACAAATTACCCAAGTACATGGCTTTTATGATGAATGTCTAACAAAGTATGGAAATGCCAATGTTTGCAAATATTTTACAGATCTTTTTGGTATCTTCCAGTTACAGCTTTAGTATATGGAAAGATAGTCTGCCTGCATGGTGGCCTCTCTCCATCCATAGACATAATGGATCATATAAGAGCCCTGGGTCATTTACAAGAAGTTCCATATGAGGGCCCAATGTGTGATCTGTTATGATTAGCTCCAGATAATCATGGTGGGTGGGGTATTTCTCATGTGGTGCTGGCTACATGTTTGGACAAGACATTTCTGAAACATTTAATCATGACAATGGTCTCACACTGGTTTCTCATGCTCACCAACCTGTATCAGAGGGATATAAGTGGTGTCATGATCAGAGTATGGTTACCATTTTCAGTGTACCCAACTACTGTTACCGTTGTGGGAACCAGGCTGCTATCATAGAACTAGATGACACTTTAAAATATTCCAGGAGAAACCCATTATTATGATTAACAGAAAATTTCAGAATTACATCACCAGAATATTTGCTAGGTCTGTGTTCAATGAATAAAGGTCCCGCTACTTAATAAAATCAGTGAAGACTGTCAGGGTGCATACGTATGTCATGTGTTAAGAATGCAGAACCTTTAGATAGTAGCAGAAACTACGTTGCTAAGAACTTTGAAGCACAATTTCCATTATTATCAAGTGACAAAATAAATAACAAAGTAGAAATCTATAAACATTTCTCATTGATCCCTTCCCATTCATACACTTTCTTACTTTCATTACTGCAGCTATTATATGAATAATATTATATGAATAATATATTATATACATTATATTATATGAATAATATGTTATATACATTATATTATATGAATAATATATATTATAACACTGTATGAATATTATTATATCATTCAATGTGTTTTCCTCATACACATTCTGTTTCCTGAAAATACTTTCTGATGCACTCATGACAGAATGTTTGTCTTCCAAAGTTTAAAAGCACATTATAAGTCATTCCCCATCTCTCAGAATGCTGGCTCACAACAAGCAAGTAATGCTTACTGAATGAGTCAAGGTACAAAAAAAATTAAAAAGAAAGAATTTTATTTGGGCACTCAAAAGTTAATGGGAAAGCTATTTTAAATAAAGTCAACAGAAGACCAAAATTTTTCAAAAAAATTCTGAAACACTAAACACATGACTCTATGAAAATTTCAAATACCAGTATGAGTAAAAGATCCACCAAAAAAAAAAAAAACACCAAACCTATAGTTGTTGAGTCAAATTCTGACTCATAACGACCCAATGAGACAGAGCAGAACTTCCCCAGAGAGTTTCGAAGGCTGTAAATCTTTATGGAACAGACTACCACATCTTTCTCCCACGGAACAGACAGTAGATTCAAACGTTGACCTTTTGGTTAAAAGGTGCGTGTTTAACCACTACATCATCAGGGCTCCTTAAGTAAAGTATCACTTTGTTGCTAATAAGGTACAAGAAAGTAAATCAAACAGCTATCAGTGAAGAGTAGAAGTAGTAGGTCACAACAAACAAGAACCAAAAATGAGTGACCTAAGCAAAATAGCAGCAAACCAAACACTACATATTCTATATGAAAATTATTAATATTAAATAGAAATAAGAAATGTTGTAAACTACCTAGAGTCATGCTAATAATGGTAACCACTAGCCACATGTGCCTATTTTCTAAATTATTAATTTAAATTATCAAAATTAAAAATTTAATTCCTCAGTCTCACTAGTCACATTTCGGGCGTCAAGTCATATTTACTGGATGATGCAGATAAAGAAATTTTCATCACTGTAGAATTTCTATTAGATAGTGCTGGCCTAGAGTATCTAGCAGGTCTAACTAAAGAGCCTAAGGGAGTTTTATTTTTCATAAGACTATTCTTCTATAATGAAACAGAGCATTCTGCTTTAATATTTAATTAGTCTTATTGAATATTAACAAGAAACATGTTCGTGGTTGAATTTAGGTACTTGATCAGACTGAGGTTCAACTCTTTTTTCAAAGGGCAAGACTACTACTTCATGGATGGTATTTTAATCTCACGTCAGGAGGCAAAGGCTGTCTGGGTATAAGGAGCCCTGGTGGCAAAGTGGCTAAACAGCTGGCTGTTAACCAAAAGGTTGGATTTTAGAACCCACCAGCTACTCTGTGCAAAAAAGATGTGGAAACCACGAAAGCTGACAAATTACCCAAGTACATGGCTTCCATATTGTAATTCCAACAGTGCTGTTGTTGTTGTTCCGTGCCATCGAGTTGGACCCAACTCATAGTGACCCCTCCTTGGGTTTCCGAGACAGTATCACTACGGAGGCAGATTGCCCAACAGCCCTGGAATTCCTATAGGGCAGTTCTACCCTGCCCTATAGGGTTACTGTGAGTTACAAGTGACTCAATGGAACACAACAACAGCAAAATCTTTCTCTGGTAGTTTAGCTATGATGTTCAATGCCTAGATCTATTAATTTATTAGGGATTATAAAATGGTACTATTTTTAATTTCATAATTCTTTCTTCACCTGTAACCCTGGGGCTGACATTTTCATCAGCCCCAGGGTTACAAGTGAGGAGAGACAACTCAGGGACGCCCAAAGTAGAAGGCGGGAAGAGCAAGAGAAAGGCGATTAAAAGCCAGGAAGCCAGAGAGAAGAGCGGTCAGCCCCAGGGTTACAGGTGAGGAGAGACAACTCAGGGATGCCAAAAGCAGCAGGCCGGAAGAGCAGGAGAAAGGGGATTGAAAGCCAGGAAGCCAGAGAGAAGAGCAATCAGCCAAAGGTATTAGATGAGGAGAGGAAACTCAGGCCCGCCCAAAGCAGCAGGACCGGACAGCAGGAGAAAGGGGATAAAAGCCAGGAACTCAGACAGAGGAGCAGTCAGCCCCAGGGACAACTCAGGGATGCCCAAAGCAGCAGGCCAGAAGAGCAGGAGAAAGGGGATTAAAAGCCAGGAAGCCAGACAGAGGTACAGTCAGCCACAGGG
>NW_006921602.1:22250828-22283772 GCF_000298275.1 Orycteropus afer afer
CAATGAAAGAGGGGGAGGCCTTCAACGAGATGGATTGACACGGTGGCTGCGATGATGGGCTCAAGTATAGCAGGGATTGTGGGGCTGGCGTGGGATCGGGCAGTGTTTCGTTCTGCTGTGTATGGGGTCGCTATGAGTCGGAAACGACTCGACGGCACTTAAGATCAACAACAACAATTCTTTCCTCATTTATTAGCTAGAGTAACTGCATAAAAAGCAGCTTCCCTTCATCTACTATTTAGCTGCACAACTGTATAGTTCTTATAAGAAAGCAGAATAAATGCTCAATTCTCTCTCCATTTTCAACTTTTATGAACCTTGAAAACATTATAAGGAGCCCTGATAGCACATTGGTTAAGCACTTAGCTCCTAACCAAAAAGTCAGCAGTTTGAACCCACCAGCCACTCAATGGGAGAAAGATGTGGAAATTGGCTTCTGTAAAGATTGTTGTTGTTATTGTTGTTGTTATGTGCTGTCGAGTCGAACCCAACTGATAGCGACTCCTCCTTGGGTTTCTGAGGCAGTATCACTACAGAAGTAGATTGCCTCATCTTCCTTCCGAGGAGTGGCTGGTCAGTTTGAACCGCCAGCCTTCTGGTTAGCAGTCAAGTGGCTTAGGCACTATGCTCCCTGTTAAAGACTTGAAAATCCTATTGGGTCGCTATGAGTCACATCGACTCAAAGGCAATGGGTTGGCAATGGTTTTTGAAAACATGCTGAGTAAAGGCAGTCAATCACAAAAGAACAAATATTGTACAATTCTACTTACATGAAACAACTAGAATAGGTAAGTGTATAGAGACCAAAGCTTATTAGAGGTTATTGTCCAGGCAGAGAGAGGAGAGGGAAAGGAAGACTAATGATTATGGGACACTAAGCTTCTGTTAACAGTGATGGTACAATTTGGGAACAGGTAAGGGTGAAAATTAAGCAACATGATGGACATAATTAATATCATTGAACTACACACGTAAAGACTGTCAAAATGCCCGATTATTTGTTACATATATATTTACAATTTTTTTAAATAACAATGATTGCTTCATTAGCTTCCTCCACCAATGTGAAGTCTTTTTGTAAGACTCATTATGAACTCATAGATTTGAACATATGTCTCAAGCAGTTGTAGATATTATCTTTATTAATGCTCAAACTGTCCCATTTTTAGTCAGTAGAAAGCTCTTCAAGTTGGACTTAAGAGTCTTTTTGACAAGACCCCAGCAGTCTTTGAAAGTTCTTTATCATCTAGCAAGATAAGATGTTCCAGGCTTATCTTGTACATTTCCTGCCTTAGATATGAAACTGTTCATTTTCCAAGTATCTGGTTATTTTCATGGAAAAAGAAAAATGTAGACACTTCAATTTAAATGCAAAGAAAACTCTTTTTAAAAAACTTAATTGTAAAACTTATTTTAAAATGATTACTTCTAATTAGCTATTTGTCCGCTGTTTGCCATAATTGCTTAGAATTCTCTCATTAAATAGTGACTAACAAAAACACTAGTTTTTGATCACTAACATATTTTATTTTTTAACACAATCATCCAGATAAGAGAGCTAGGTGGACTTTATCACACATATATTTATGAATTTTTTAGAATAATGAAATTCTAATAATTTGAAGTCAGTAAAATGAAAATTTAATCGTTACGTAATAAGTTATTAATAATCATTCAAGTATTTATGACCCACATACATTTTCTTTTTTAAAGTATATGAGAATTGATTACATACCCACTATATATCCTCATTAAATATTTTAAATGCAGAGTTCAGTAGCAAATTCAGTGACTCTTATCATGTTGTAATACTTGCTTCAGATTACAGTTTATCAAATACATATATAAAAGTATCATGATTACTATCATTTTAAATGATGTACTCCCAAATCTTCATCATAAGATCATGGCCACAGACTAGACACTGGTAAATACGTCCAAATGTTAAAACAAATTTCATCTAGTAATTACTAAGGAAAGCCATCGACATTATTTTCCATTTGTACAGAAGCTAAAAATGTTTGCTATTTGAGGTCCTTTGATAATATTTCATCAACACTACAAATGCTTTTAATAAAAAAAAATTTTGTGAGGATATTAACAAAATTAAGCCAAATATATTTTCAGGAGGTCTATTCACAATTAAACAAATAGAAGTCTAATGCTTTAGCATTTCTCCAACAAATATATTTTACAATAAGTGGCCAAACTACAAAGATGGGTTCTAAATTAATTTTTTATAACATCTTACCAAGCAAGTTTTACCAATGAAAAACTTATCCACTAAAAATCATCTAGGAAATGGATCCATGAGATAGTCTGGCAAAGCAAAAAAGTATGACATTAGCTGTCAAACAATTTAGACATGGAATCTTGGCTCTGCCTCTTACTACCTTGCAAATTCAGAACCATCATCTAACTCAGCTGAGTCTCATTTTCCTCCTATATAAAAACTAATGAACTGTTGCCTAACTTCCAGGATTGCTACAAAAATTAAATGAGCTAATGTACACAAAAACACCTGGCACTGTATGTCTCAAAGAACCAGACACATAGTGAGTGCTCAATAACTGTCAATTTTCTTTTTTTAAAAGCATGTGTAGTCTTGTAAAACTTTTTAAAATCATGGGAGAAAGAAGGGCTGTTTATGCACAGGGAGACAGCTCAGGGAGGAGTGCATGGAGGGATGGACACAGGGAAGAGGTAACTACTGAGAGGAGGTAGAAGGGGAGCTGTTGCATTGGAGTAAATTGCAGTCAATGTCATGAGAAAAAAAAACTTTAAAATTAATGTCAGGTATCTTTTTATTTTTACCTTATTTATTCTTTTTACATTATTTACTCTTTTTATATTGACATAATTTCTCACAAACAGAAAAGATGCAAGAAACTTATAAAGAATTACCCAAAGACTCTTTACTGAGATTCCACATATGGCTAACATTCTACCATAATTACTTTACCTTTTCCTAAAAAAAAAAAAGCACACGCATACATTCACTATATCCTTTTTCCTCTCATTTTCTGTATATGTCCATGTGTGTATGTTTTCTGAACGATCTAAATGTTTCAGATATCATGCCCCACTACTATAAATACTTCAGTGTATTTCTCAAAAACAAGGATATTCTCTTAACAAAATCAAAATAAAATGATCACAATTAGGAAATTAATACTTATACAATACTATTATCTAATATACAGGAGCTCTGGTAGCGTAGTGCCTAAGGCACTCAACTGCTAACCAGAGGGCTGGTGGCTCAAACCCACCAGCCACTCCTCGGAAGGAAGATGGGGCAACCTACTTCCGTAGTGATACTGCCCCAAAAACCCAAGGAGGGGTCGCTATGAGTCAGGTCCGACTCAACAGCACATAACAACAACATCTAATATAAGACCAACAGATTTCACTAATTATTCAAATAATGTCTTTTATAGTGATACTGCCTGGGAAACCCAAGAAGGGGTTTCTATGAGTCAGGTCCGACTCAACAGCACATAACAACAACAGCAGCAAAATAAAATCCTAGATCACTCACTGCATTCATTTGTTACATTTTTAATCTGAATAGTTCCTAAATCTCTGTCTTCATGATACTTAAATATTTGAAGAACACTGGTCAATTATTCTATAGACCGTTCCCTTAATGTGAGAGTTAGATTCAGGTTATACACTGTGGCAGGATTAACCACAGATGTAATGAATGGTGTGTTCTAAGTGCATCAAATCAGGAGGCACATGATATCTATTTGTCCCTTAACTAGGGCTGTAATTTTAATCACATGGTTATAGTAGTGTAATGGTTAATTTTCTGTGTCAACCACTCCTCTCAAAGTCACCAATAACCTCTATGTTAAGAACTGACCAAATCAATTGGTCAGTTCTTAATTCTCATCTTAATTAACCTATCAGCAGCATCTGATACAGGCATTCTTCCTTGAAATGTTTTCTTCATTTGCCTTCCATGATAATGTATTTGCCTGGTTTTCCTCCTATATTCTGGACATGCCTGACTGGTCTCTCATGCTCATCACTCCACCCTCTAAATGCTGAAGTACATACAGTCTTTTGAGCTCTTCTTTACCTATATTCACTTCAATCCCATGGCTTTAAATTTCATGCATATATGTACATGACTCCCAAATTGACTCCTGCTCACAGCTCTAGCCAGACCAACTGGATATCTAATAGGTATGTAACTGCATCTAATAGGTATTTAAAACTTCAGTCTTCCACATTATAAGTTAATAGTAACTCTATTCTTTGTATTTCTCAGGCCCAATATCCATCAGTTCTACTTTCAATAAACATTCCAAATTTGACCACATGTTCTATAGCCTCCTAACTGGTCTCTTTTTTCCAATCTACTCTCTACACAGCAGCCAGATGATCCTGCTAAAACATTAACTCAGGTGTCCTTCCTCTGCTAAAAACCCTCCAATTGCTTCCTACTTTACTCAGAGTAAAAGCCAAAGAAAGCTATTCTGTTGCAGTACTAGGTAACTCCTATTTATACTAAACTGACTGAAAAGCAATTTTGATTCCTATTAATTAAGGATCTAAAAGTAATATTATGAATGACTCCAAAGGCAAATAATGGGAGTTAGCTTTTTCAACTATTTCTAATTAAACCCAAGCCCAAGAAAGGGGCCCAAAACTATATTTTCATTTAATAACCACAGATGCTAAAATGACTGACATTTTTTATCTAGCTTAAAAGAGAATTTCCTCCATTTAACTAGCTTAATATAAAACAATACTCATATCTTTGTTGTAATTTCACTACAGTGACTATGGTCAAGTTTCCACACACAAGATAACCTCCAATGGATAGAATGGATAGAATACTTGATTTTTACCCTAATAGTTGTTGTTGCTGTTATGTGCCATCGAGCCGGACCCCACTCACAGCGACCCCTCCTTGGGTTTCCAAGGCAGTATCACTACGGAAGTAGATTGCCCTGTCTTCCTTCCGAGGAGTAGCTGGTGGGTTTGAACTGCCAGCCTTCTGGTTAGCAGTCAAGTGCCTTACTCACTATGCTACCAGAGCTCCCTTTACCCTAATAAGCTGAGCTGAATAACTGGGTCCCTCCACCCCTGCCCCCAACCCTAGCAATGAAAAACCTCTCTCCCTTTTAGACTTTCTCTCCCCATTTCCTCTCCTCTGGATTTGGCCCAAATTCTTATCAGCAAAAGTCAGCAAAAAGCCAAGAGTGTCACAGTGAAGAAAAGAGGCACAGAGCTCTGCCTGTCCTCCTCACTCAATGAACTAGACCAGATTTACAAACATAGAGGAATAAGAGGAAGCCACAGTTAAAGAAAGGTTCAAACAATAGCCAAGAGTTTCAATATAAAGAATTCATTAAATTAGTAATTATGTCCCATCCAGTATCAAAGAATGCCCTTGACAAGTATTTCTTAATTAAACAATCTAGTATCTACTCTCAATAATCAAGAGGGATGACATAAATGTTCCTTTTTTCCCTTAAGGAGCTCTGGTGGTACAGTGGTTACAAGCATCTGGCTGCTAACCAAAAGGTTCATACCCACCAGCCACTCCGCAGGAGAAAGAAGAGGCAGCCTGCTTCCATAAAGATTTACAGTCTTGGAAACCCCATGGGGCAGTTAGTTCTACTCTGTCCTATAGGGTACCTATGAGTCAGAATCGACATGATGGCAGTGAGTTTAGTTTTTTGGGGCTTTTCCCTTAGTGTTACAGAAAGGCAGGAAGAAATTCAAAAGAATGTTCATTATCAGAGAACAGTAGAGTTAAATTAAGTTTATTTATATACTTTATAAACACTATCAGTAATTATAAATCCAAATCAATTTAATGCACTTTGTCAAAAAAAAAAATACTTCTATTACTTAATAAGTACTCATCGAACCATTATAAGTACTTGACATGTATCTTTAATTCACAACTGAGTGACACTGAAGTTCATGTTCAAAGATATTTAATATGTACAAAAACTAGTTATTTTGATATTTTCTCATACAGTTTAAGGCTACATGTGCAAAAATTAAGAATTAAAAAATATTTTTAATGTCAAAGTCACCTGAATGACAACACTCTGCATATGAGATAGTCAAATATCAAGTGACTGCCTTCAACTATACCCAGAGGTAAAAACAGAAATGAGCTAGAGAAATAACTTCAACAAAGTCCAAGTGTTCTTCTTGACAAGAGATGTGAAAACTACTCTCAGCCCTATTTGCATATAGCAGCACAGTTTCTGATTTTAATAAGGCTTAACTACCTAAATCAATCCTAAGAGGTCAGGCTAGATGATACGGCAAAATAAAAGCCAAAAATTGGCCAGGTCTGCTAAAATTGACAAATTAAAGAAATTACCATCGATAACAAGGAAAGAAACAATAAAAACACCACTTATATAAAAACAGTAATCTGGAAAATATTGGCAGAGGCAAACAATCCTATAACCTTCATCATAATACAATATACTACTGCTGTATTAGAGCAAAGTGTAACAAATATTTATGACTGTAACCCTAATAAAGTCAGATATTTAGTAAACTTTACGTAAACAATAAAAATTTTAATGCATTTTATAAATATTTTAGTCAAAAACTAAAAGAAAGTGAAACTTCTTCAAGAAAATTCACTTAGTAGTCTATCAGAAACACTGAATAATAAGTCTAGGTAAATCATTAACTGGCAATCCTTTCCCATAATGAATAGTTGTAAGAGTTTTTTTCACTTCACTTGCATTAAATAGAATAACAGCTATCCTATGAATGGTGAATATCCCCAAAGTTCTGTCAGACCCAAAAGACCCTGTTCACTCCCCTAGGGCCTAGGCATTTCCTCTAGACCTCCTCAGTTAACAAAAGCAAAGAGCTGAATTTGAATGTTGAACTTAATTATGCATTTTAGATATTTCTTCAATGATTATTTATTTTTTAAAACAAAGCATTCATTTTAAAATTCATGGATATAGAATACAATACATGCAAATAATTAATATTCTTTTCCAGATAGGATTATAAAATAATCCTAAAATATTTTGTTTGGAAGCTAGTTTTCACCTTACTCTTCATTTACAGATAGTAGAGGGAAACTTTCTTAAAAGTTTTATAGAAACAAAAACTTCCCAATTTTACATCGAACTGGTCTAAAAGGCAGGGACTTTATTTTGCATCTGCAGACAGAATTTTTGCTTAAAACTGGGTTATCATTTCAATAAATCAAAATGGCATCATTTCAACTAGGTCTTTGGTATGGCTTTACTTAAAAGTTGTACCAATGTTTGCTTTTTGGGAAAAGAAATAAAGGAAGAGAATAATAAAATTAACATATGGAAAGATTCAACTTCTTGTTGTTGTTGTTATGTGCCATCGAGTCGGCCCGACTCATAGCGACCCCTCCTTGGGTTTCCTAGGCAGTATCACTACGGAAGTAGATTGCCCCATCTTCCTTCCGAGGAGTGGCTGGTGCGTTTGAACCGCCAGCCTTCTGGTTAGCAGCCAAGTGCCTGAGCCACTATGCTACCAGAGCTCCCAAAGATTCAACTAGTCAGTCACATATAAGGAAACTGAGGAAATACATTATCATTTGTATAGTATAGAAATCATAACACTTGTTTTATTCTCAACTGTGGTTCTATAAGAATTAAGCCCTAGTGGCGTATTATATCCATAATATGTACTGTACTAATTTCTCTTTCAGGTATTGATACCACTTGTCATGGTTGGAAGAACTGAAAAACTAATAATCTCAATCATTTTTGGGGCTCTTTAGTTTAGATGAAGAATCATAGTTGGGAAAAGATTCATGCAAATTATTATTGGCCCTGAGACCAAGCATTAAAATATTACCAAGAGTATCTTTGAGATAGTATATTGTCTATGGTGACTACTTACACAACTTACTTAAAAGGTAAATACACAAGCCTATTATTTGAATATGCCTCTGGCTTTAAATTAAAATCATTAATCAACTTGTTTCTACTAAGTACTAACTATGTGTCTGGTCCTTTATTATAAGATACAAGAGTACAGGACACAACTCCTGACCACAAAAAGTTTATTGGTAAGGGCATAAGTTTAACACTAACTCACTGTGGTCAAGTCAGATCTGATTCATAGTGACACCTCCTTGGGTTTCCGAGGCAGTATCACTACGGAAGTAGATTGCCCCATCTTCCTTCCGAGGAGTGGCTAGTGGGTTTGATCCTCCAGCCTTCTGGTTAGCAGTCAAGTGCCTTAGGCATTACGCCACCAGAGTGCTTCTAAGTTCAACACATATAAGCAAAAAAAAAGTATAAAATCTTATGAAGCTCTAAATGATTCAATATGTAAATTGTAATCAAGAATTTGGGAAGAATGAGATCCCTGGAGGTAGATCCCCGGCAGTAGTCAGGGAAAGCTTAATAACAAAGTTGAAACGTGAGAAGGAAATTGAGACATGAGTAGTGTTTAGACAGGCAGCAAAGGAGAAGGCATGCTAAGCAGGAACTACAACTTGAATAATGTCCCAGAAGCAAGTATGAACAGCCACAAAAGCAAAAACATGAATGAATGTTGAAATTTAGAAAATAGAGAAAGCCAGTCAGCTAAGATAAAGATCTTGAAAACAGTTGGCAGATCATGGAGCATGGCGATTTATTTTTTCAAACAATACTAAATTCTGACCTAATTTGTAATGACTTTTATCTACTGTGCTTCTAATATCAGAATACAATACACCACACCACATTGATTTTACCAAAACTTTAGACTATTTTAGGCCAGCCAACATATTACACAGCATATGCCTGGAAAGTATGTTCTTGAAATATTAACGCATACATGAAAAGAAGGGAGCTCTGGTGGCTCAGTGCCTAAGGCATTTGACTGCTAACTGGAAGGCTGACAGTTCAAGCCCACCAGCCACTGTGCCTAGGCAATCTACTTCCATAGCGATACTGCCTCGGAAACCCAAGGAGGGATTGCTATGAGTCTGGACCAACTCAACGGCAGTGGGTTTTTCGGTATGTGAAAAGAAAACCTCAAAGATGAGCATGGGAGGAGGGATGGGGACTAGAAATATATCTACCCTCAAGTTAAAACTATATTATCTTACTAGAATTTAAAAACTAAATGATTATTTTCCTTGACTGCTGTCTATCATTGCACGCTTCTGCTGACTGGATCCTTTCCTATCAACACACCCAGCACTTCAAAAGACCCAACCATTCTGCCAAGATTTCTGCCTTCAAAGAGCCATTGTTGCCATGGCAATCTCATGTTCTCTGGGAACCGTGTTAGCTGCACCTTAGGATACCATACATGAATGATGTCCAAACTCTGCCTGATTCTTCCTTGAGGCAAAGGACATATCCTGTCACAATCATACCAATTTTTACTTGCTGCAATACAAGGGTATCAAATAAGTTTAGCAGTCATGGAGAACCAGGATTGCTTACAAATAAACAGCTGCATCCAGTAAGAGGGAGGAAGAGTTGTGGGTGGGAACCCCCTTTCATATTACAAAGCAGATGTTCTAAAGCATGAAGGCCAATGAAATAAAACACTAAGTTCAATTCTACAGCTCAATGTCATGAAAGATTTCCCTCTTACGAATGTAAGTATCTCAAAAACAGTTTCCTAAACACAAAGCAAAGACAGAAATCATATAGGCCTGGTACTTCAGTTAATAATATCCCCTACCCTTTAATTTTTCCTGGAATAAGAGGATTTAACACCTTATCAGGATCAACAAAGCTAAATGCTGCCCAGAATTAAAACTTTTCCTAGGGAGAGAGTGGAGAGGTTCTGAAAACATTTCCATAGTACACTGTCAAAACTTCATAAAGAATGCATTTGCTAACAAATGGCACATGTGGAAAAACCACAGCTTAAGTTCAAGGGTATGTTTAATCCAGATGCAAAATATTTCTGACCAAAAAAAAAAAAAAATTTCATAGCTATTCAATTTATGTAGGAGCTCTAGTGGCACAGTGCCTTAGGCACTTGACTGCTAACCAGAAGGCTGGCAGTTCAAACCTCCAGCCATTTCTCGGAGGTAATGTTGGGCAATCTACTTCTGTAGATTGGAAACCCAAAGAGGGGTAACTATGAGTTGAATCCACTCGCCGGCAGTGAGTTTGGTTTGTTTTTGATTCAACTTAGTGTGCCACATTCCCAAACAAAGCAAGCTGCTTTTTTTCTGTGTGCTCAATCAGTGAAGTTAACAATAAATATCATGACAGTAAAATTAAAAAATCAAATACTTTAGAACAGGCAATGACCTGCTAAGATTATGAAAATGACCTCAATTTAGGAACTATATGTGTTCCTCAAAAATAAAAGTTAGAATGAAGGGAATTAAATGCTAAATTATCCTTTGCAAATGATTTCCATTATAATTTCAAAAAATGATGATATAAGGGGTGAAAAAAATTAGCCTGATACATTCATATAAATTAAAGTCCACTTCCAAGAAACATTCAGTTCAAGTAAAGTGCTAAGTTATGTTTTTCCACTATGCAAGCTATGAGCATTTAATTCTCCTACATAATCTTTGTTAAATAAACAATGCAGACATAGGATCTTGTAAAGTTATTTAAATGCAAACACACAAATGGACACAGTTAACTTCCACTTATTAGGGGTTTTCATAGAACTGAATTCCTGAAAAGCAAGCTATTCATATTACATTTCAAGTATCTGGTAGAATTCCACAGCTAAAAGTAAACCAAAGATATCTCAAGAATTCCACAGAATTTTAAAGCATTAACTAACCTGAGATTTCATCAAGCAACACTTCCCATTTTTGAGCCAGAAAACTGAGGCCCAGGTAGGTTACATCATTAACTGGAAGCATGTTCTCCTATTTGAAATGTGGTTTTCTTTTCACATGATTTCATTCTATTCTCTCTCTATGTTTACAGGACCTTTTCCTTAATATAGATAAAAAAATATCAATTGCCTCCACTGCCAATAAAGCTGTCTTTATTTTTTCAAAGGAAGCTGCCTAACCTTAAGCAATGGTACGATCAGTAATCCTAAAAATTAATGGCTACTAAGAACAAAAGAGGTTATAATAAACACTATCTAATACAGGAAAATTTAAAGTGCTGTTGAAACCAACAGTGTCTAGCACTTTGCAAAGCAGCATTAACAACCAAACCCATCACGTGTCAAATATGCAAATTCAATCAGCTTCACACCTTACAAAATAGTAAAGAGAAACTGGCACTTTAAAAGCAGCTAAAAGTACTAAAGCTGTGGCTTTCAACGTTCTTTGACCACAATCCACCGTTAAAAACATTTTATATCACCACCTAGTGTACACAACATATATTATATGGCAAACTAAAATTTTATAAAAACAATCTTGTATATATGATGCATTCCCATAGCTACTATTCTATTCTACTTCTTTCATGCTGTGTGAGACCCACTAAAGTATTTTCTAATCCTACTTATGGGTTACTACCTATAGTTTGAAAAATGCTGCAAAGTATAAACTCAAATTCACTGCCGTCAAGTCAAATCCGACTCATATGACCCCTCCTTGGGTTTCCAAGGCAGTGTCTCTATGGAAGTAGATTGCCCAGTCTTCCTTCAGAGAAGTGGCTGATGGGTTTGAACCGCCAGCCTTTTGGTTAGCTGTCAAATGCTTTAGGCACTATGCCATCAGAGTTCCTAAAGTATAAACTAGCTACGGTAAATGATATTATTGGTATAGTGCCTCAAGAACAGTTTCATAGACATTCATTTTCCCAAATATTTATTAAACAGTTAGAGTTGTAATACTGTTTGACTACACTGTGCTAGATATTAGACTATCAAATTTCAAGATTGTTTATGCAAATATAACTACAGAGTCTTATACTCTCACATTTTTAAACTACAAGGACAGATACTTAAAGGTGAAAAGGCAGACATGTTAACCCATTTATTCATTAAGAGTTTTTTCTACAGATTTTTTTTAAGATGTCCCAAGAATCTAAAAAGGTAACAGTTGTATAACAATTATTAATGTAGTATACGTATTTTTTGTCTTCTATTCGTTACCTTGGACCACACTGACCACATCTACTATATATTTACTATCCCCAAAGCTTAGCACAGGGCCTACTGTATGTTAAAAAAAAAAAAAAAGCCATCTAGTCAATTCCAACTTATAGCAACCCACATTGGGTTTCTAAGATAGTAAATCTTTATGGAAGTAGATTGCCCAGTCTTCCTTCCATGGAGCAGCTGGTGGGTTTGAACCTCCAACCTTCTGGTTAGCAGTCAAATGCCATAGGCATTGCACCACCAGAGCTCCTTGCCTATTATAGTAAGCACTTATTTAGAAAACTATTTAAAGCCGGGTATTCAAATACTGATTTTAAAACGGAACCAATATCTCAAGAGGAAAATGATCTACATCTCAAAGAACCAGAGTAAGAGACAATAAAGTAGCTTTGGTTTAACAAAACTACTTTTAGATGTGATTATCAAATATCTAAAACATCAAAGAAAAACCTAATCTTTGCTCCATACATTTGTAAGACTTTTAAAATTGTTAAGAACACTTTATTGGAAAGGAGGCTCAAATTATACCTAATTCTGTAATACAGTATTATTAATAAAGTCATTATTAAAAACAATAAATCTATACCCCTAGTTAGGAAATTTTAATGACTGTATTTCTATAGGATTGAATATATCCAACTCAATTTTTTTTTTTGCAGTAAGTCAGAATGAAACAAATTACATATTTGACAATGCATTTTCAAGTTTTACAACTCAGATATGGTGTTTTCATTTGTAAAAGACAAATATATACTATATTTTACAGCAGCTATTTATTTTGATTTTTCAGAGTAATTCTGTCATATCAAAAAGTTAAATGAAAATCTTGAGCTTTCTTTTCAAAACAAAGCTAACTGAAACAGATTCCTGTGAACTGCACCTCATTCAATATTTTGCTTGTACCAACACCAAAACATGAGCAATTTTTAAACTATTTAATGATTAAAAAAAAAACAAACATAACCATTTCAAGAAAATAAGCATTTGATACTTGAATGTGGAAATTTTTTCTTAATTAAGTAGATTAACACTGCCATCAAATTGATTCTAACTCATAGCGACCCTCATTGGGTTTCCAAAGCTTACAGAAGTAGATTGCCCCATCTTTCTTCCATGGAGCAGCTGGTAGGTTCAAACTGCTGACCTTCTGGTTAGCAGCCAAACGCTGTAACCACCACACTACCAGAGCTCCTTAAGTAGACTATCTCACTGCCACTGAGTCAATCTCGACTCACAGCGACCCCCTTTGGGTTTCTGAGGCTGTAAATTTTTACAGAAGTAGATTGTCCTATATTCCTTCCGCAGAGCTGCTGGTGGATTTGAACCGCTGACCTTCAGATTAGGAGCCAAACACCTTATCCACTATGCCACCAGAGCTCCTTTAAGTAGATTTAGTCAAGTCAAAACAAGGCTCTTAAATGTTAATTAAACTCTCTCCCAAGTTCTTAATTTATAATGGATTAAACTCTTGAAAGAAAATGGTTTCATGTGTGTGGAAGGTGTTTCTCCTATAAAACCTACATTCTTGCTTAATTCTTTGTGAACTCAGATCATTAACTAACATCCATGTTGTTGTTGTTGTTTGCCGTCAAGTCGGCCCCGACTCATAGCAACCCCTCCTTGGGTTTCCGAGGCAGTATCACTACGGAAGTAGATTGCCCAACCTTCCTTCCGAGGAGTGGCTGGTGGGTTTGAACCGCCAGCCTTCTGGTGAGCAGTCAAGTGCCTTAGGCACTATGCTACCAGAGCTCCTAACATCCATAGCTCTTCTCAAACTAACAGATTTTGCTGTCTACAAGAAATAGCTCTGACTAGGGAAAGGGGAGCACCATTTTTCTCTAAATGATAAAGCAGTACAGCTGGGCCATTCCACATCTTAACTGGTAAAGTCCAGTATGAGTTTAAATTTTGGAGCTACAGGTTCGTTCCACATTAGAATCATCTGGGGAACTTTTTAAAATCCCAATGTCCATGTCTTTTCTGATCAATTAAATCAGAACATCTGGAGGTGGGACCAAGGTGGCTATAATCTGCAACTAGGGCAGTTTCCCTCCTTCTACACTTTCTATTACACATTTTCTACTAACCTTATTTATCTTCCTAAAAAGAAACAGGGACTTCTGCTTTTGGCTATGAGTAGTAACTGGGACTGGACTTACCCTCCCACTGCAAAAAATTAGAAAATTTAAAAATATATGTTTGACATGACAGTTTTCATAACTGGAAAACAGTGTAAGACTGCGATCCTTAAGGAAAAGGAAACAAATTAGGTGAACTTTATCATCATTCTGGCTTCCTACCTGGAAGCAATTTACAGATCATTGCACAGAGAAGAACCTCAAGCAAAGCAGAGAGGTCTCACTGAGTGGGACAGAGATCAGAGTTCTAAGAGGCTGAGGCAGCTGGAGTTTGTGGGGCAGAGGTCCAGGGAAGAAGGGAGCTATGCAGAGAAAGAGCTCCATAAATCTGCATGGGGTCCCCTTGTGTATGTTAGTAGTAACAAATCACATACACGTATGGTAAATCTCCACAAGGGCAGGCAAAAAAGACCAAGTAATGATACTGCCTCGGCAACCCAAGGAGGGGTTGCTATGAGTCAGGCCCGACTCGACAGCACATAACAACAACAACAACAAGTTGTAAGCTCAATGATTTCCAGAGCTGGAAGATGTTTAGGTTACAAACAGCCAGAAGGAGCATAAACTGTGAAAATCCAAGAAATTCTGTAAGGATCTCAGAAGGATTATGCCTTTGTAGGAGGGCTAAACTATTCTTAGCATGAAAATTACTCTAGGCCCACTCTGTTGTTGTTGTTGTGAGTTTCTGTCAAGTTGATTCCAACTCATGGTGACCCCTGTGTGTAGAACTGAACTGCTCTCTAGGATTTTCCAGGCTGTGACCTTTCAGAAGCAGATCACTGAGTCTTTCAAGGCAGCTCTAAAACCAAACTCACTACCGTCGAGAGGATTTGACTCATAGTGACCCCTCCTTGGGTTTCCAAGTAGACTGCCCAATCTTGGGTGGGTTAAAATGGCCGACCTTTCAACCAGTACTCAAGCATTCAACCATTTCTATCACTCCCGTACTCCTGACTCATTCCATCAAAGCTTAAAAACAAATCCTGCAAAGCCCTACACTCTTTAAAAGATGACAACAAAATCCAAATACCCAACTAAGTAAGATTTATAATGTGCAGGATCCAATCAAAATTTACCAGATGTGTGCAGAACAGAAAAATGTGACCCATAACCAGAAGAAAAAACAGTCAATAGAAATAGACCCAGAATAAAAAGGTAATGACATTAACCAATGAAGACTTTAAAACAGCTGTTATAAACTATCAATAAGTTAAATAGAAACAGGAACATCATGAGAAGCAGGATGCAAGTGCTAGAATTAAAAACTAAAGTATGTGGAATACAAAAATTATTGGATGGGATTAACAACACTGCAAGAAAAAAAATCAGTAAGCTTGAAGATGCAATAATAGAAACTATCAAAATTGAATTACAAAAAGAAAACTGAAAGGAAAAAAAAAGTAACAGAACCTCAGTGACCTGTAGGACAATATTAAGAGTGCTGACATATTTGCAATCAGAGCCCAGAAGAAAAAGTGAGAAACTGGACAGAAAAAAAAGTATCTGAAGTTATGCTAGTCAAAAATTTTCAAATTTGATGAGACACTACAAAAACAATTATCAAAACAGACATACACATATGTATCATACCCACTAACCACACAATCAAATTGCTGAAAATAAGAAAGCCTTAAAGGCACCAAAGAGTAAAAGCATATTACATAGAGAGGAACAGAGATAAGAATTATTGCAGACTTGTGAGAAACAATGAAAGCCAGAATACAATTTTAAAAATCTTTAAATTGCCATAAAATTAAGTCCATCTAAATAAAATTCTATATCTAGCAAAAAATTCTTCAAAAATTAAGGCAAAAAAATAATCCAACAATAAAGGCAAAATAAAAATTTTCTGATGGAGGAAAAAATACAGAGAACCACAGTCCTGCACTATAAGAAACTTAAAGGAAATTCTTTGAGAACAAAGGAAATGAGACAAGATAGAAACTGGGATATATACAAAGGAATGAAGAGTATCAGAAATAGAAAATACATGGATAAATATACAACCTCTCTTAAGAGGAAAGATTAAGGAAAAAAAAAAAAAGATATGATATAGTTCAATACCGGGAGAGGAAGAAAAGACTTTACAGACCCAAAACACTCTAAAAGGATAAAAATACTATAAATAATTTTATGCCAATAAATTCAGTAACAAACTAATATACCAATTCCTTGAAATAAATTATAAAAGCTAACTCAAATTACAAAACATGATTAACCTAAAGCAATGAAAGAAATTGGATTAATAACTTAAAGCCTCCCTAAAAACAAAACAAGGCGCTCTGATGGTTCAGTGGTTAAAGCACTCAGCTGCTAACCAAAAGGTAAGCAGTTTGAACTCAGGAGCCACTCTGCAGCAGAAAGATGAGGCAATCTGCTTTTGTAAATTATGGAGCATTTCTACTCAGTCCTGTAGGGTCACTAGGAGTTGGAATTGACTCGATGGCAGTGGGTTTGGTTTGGTTTTACAAAGAAAACATCAGGCTGAGATGGACTTACTAATGAATTATATTACTACATAAGAAAACATAGTACCATTTCTACACAAACACTTTCACCAAACAGAAGAGGAGGGAACACTTTCTAAATCATTTGATGGGTCCAGCATGACCCTGATATCAAAACTAGACAAAGATAGTACAAAAAAAAAAAAAAAAAAAGCTCATCATGAACACAGACACAAAAATTCTTAAAGTATTAACAAATCAAACAATATGAACAAATAACAAATATGAAAATACATCATGATCAAGTAGTGTTTATCCCAGAAACATAAGTTTAGTTTAACCTCAAAAACTGGTCAATATTATTCACAGTATCAACAGAACAAAGGATAAAAACCATCTGATCATCTCAAGAGATCCAAAATAAGCATATGACAAAATTTCAACCCATTCAGGATTAAAAACTCTCAACAAACTGAGTGAGAAGAGTATTTCTTCAACTTGATAAAGCACATCTACAAATAACCTAACTTAAATTAGTGATGAAAAACTAAATGTTTTCTCGCTAAAACAGAGAAGACAAAGATGTCTGCTCTCACCATTTTTATTAATTATATGCATAGGTCCTAAGCATTATCATAAGTCAGTTGGGTTTTCCAGGGAAGCAGAAGAGGCTTAGGAGAGAGAGAGAGAAATTTAACTCAAGGAACAGGCTCATACAGCTGTAGACAGGCTGCCAAGTCCCAAGCCCATGGGTCAAATGTCAAGCTGGAGGCTTCTCCTAACTCACACAGCTGCAGGGGCTGACAAACCCAAGATCAGCAGGCAATACAGCAGACTGCTGGCTTCAGAGGCTGATGAAATCCAAGATCAGCAGGCAATAAGGCAGACCACTGGTTCAAGGGCAGGAACTAGAGATGATGATGATGAGCTAGATGCAGGATCCAGATCCAGTAGAAAGCCAGAGAATTTTCCCAGGATGACTCTATATATATATATATATATATATATCGGGAGCTCTGGTAGCATAGTGGCTAAGGCACTTGACTGCTAACCAGAAGGATGGCGGTTCAAACCCACCAGCCACACTCCTCAGAAGGAAGATGGGGCAATCTACTTCTGTAGTGATACTGCCTCGGAAACCCAAGGAGGGGTCGCTATGAGTCGGGTCCGACTTGACGGCACATAACAACAACAACAACATATATATATTCTGATATATATATATATCAGAAGCAGGCCACATCTGAGGAAACTCCCTTTCAACTGACTGGCTGCTCATAAGCACATCTCATCATGGAAGTGATTACATTATATCCTATCTCTTCATTGGAGATGACTACATCATAACTGCTAAACCACTGAGAATCATGGTCCAACCAAGCTGACACACAACTTTAACTATCATATCAGCAAAAGAAATAAAAGTTCATAGACTGAATGGAAAAATATATATTTGTCTTAATTTGTAGACAACATGATTGTGTACATATCTTAAGGAAGCTACAGAAAAACTAGCAAGTGAACTTAACAATGTCACAGGAAACAGAGTCAGTATACAATAATCAGCTGTACTTCTATAGATGACCGACAAACAAAAGGAATTTTTTTTATATGTAAGACCTCTACAGTGAAACTACAAAACACTGCCAAGAAAAATTTACAGAAAACCTAAGTAAGTTGAAAGACATATCACGTTCATGTATTCAAACACACAATATTGTTAAAATCTCAGCATTTCACAAATTGATATATACTGATATAATTACATTTCATACAAATTTCCAGCAGGTCTTCTGTAGAAATCAACAAGGTGATTAAAATTTATATGGAAATGCAAATTATCTAGAATATCGTAACACATGCATTTTTACACCAAATTAAACCATTCACTATTCTGAGAACATCCATTTTCTATTTGGGACTTTCCTTGTCTTGTCCTCCTACTGAAAAGTCCTTTCTTCTTCTCCATGCTCTAAAACAAACTTTCCCTCAAATGCCACCTCCTCTACAACTTCTCAATATATAAAAATGCAAGAATTAACCCCTTCCTCTGCATATCTCTTTTTAGCACTTTTTAACACTATCATTTTCATATCCCCATCTCTAAAATTATTTTGTAGTTAATGTTACAAAGTAGTATTTGTTGAATTTAAAATAACTTGCTAATGTTACTGTCCCAATGAAAGCTCACAAAACAGACGATATTGTAATAAAATATTTTATGTACTAAAAATCAACAATACCATAAATACTGCCAGTTTTTATATTCTGGCACCCAACAAGTGGAATGTCTAAAGGGGAGAAGGGAATTTTTAAATTATAATATCCAAGTTTACCAAAACAGAAAAATATGTAAAGGCCACCAAGCGATTTATTTTTAAGTAACTTGTCTCAGAAACATGGTAATCTAGGCTCAACACTGAAAGCCAATTACAAAGCAAGATATCTATCTAGTCCATAATTATTTCTTTGGATTCCTGAGTTCAACTGAAAATGAAACCTTCAATCCATTTCTACAGACTTAAGCAACTCAAACACTTTGTTTTCCAATCTATGCATTTTAGAGATTTACAAACTTTTTGCACAGTATTTACCTCTGAAAGAGACTAGATAAAGCAAAGTCTTGAGTTTAATTCATTTCCCATTATAGTCTTGAGTTTAATTCACTTTCCTATTAAAAGAACTCATATAAGCACAATGTAATGTAACAAGATGAAGTATTTTGCTTTGTTGTGAACACATCATTAAATGAACTTTCTACATTGTTTATTTCTACAAAGTAATGGTTCATTACCTTCAGAGAGCAAAAAAGGAGAGAGCTAAAACTTTATATTCATAAACTTGAAATAAAAATGCACTTCAGTGTTCTTAAACTGAAGTCAAGGAGGCTGCCTAAGAATTAACTAGACAGCTTGATAAAGTTCAGGTTCCTATGATTTACCCTGATCTATGCAGCAGAATACATGGGGGCAGGGGTCTAGGAATAGGGCTTTGTTAAAAGCTCCCAAAAAAAACCAAACTCACTGTCATCAAGATTCCTACTCATAGAGACCCCTCCCCTTTAGGTTTCCGAGGTGGTAAATCTTTACAGAAGTAGATTGCCCAGTCTTCCTTCCACAGAGTGGCTGGTGAGTTTGAACCACCAGCCTTCTAGTTAGCAGTCAAATGCCTTAGGCACTGCACACCACCAAAGCTCTGTTGTTGTTGTTGTTATGTGCCGTTGAGTCAGCTCTGACTCATAGCGACCCCTCCTTGGGTTTCTGAGGCAGTATCACTATGGAAGTAGATTGCCCCATCTTCCTTCCAAGGAGTGGCTGGTGGGTTTGAACCGCCAGCCTTCTGGTTAGCAGTCAAGTGCCTTAGGCACTATGCTACCAAAGTTCCTACCAAAGCTCCAGGTGATTCTAATTACACTGTTGTAGGAGCTCTGGTAGCATAGTGGCTAAGACACTTGTCTGCTAACCAGACGGCTAGCGGTTCAAACCCACCAGCCACTCCTCGAAGGAAGGTTGGGCAATCCTACTTCCATAGTGATACTGCCTCGGAAACCCAAGGAGGGGTCGCTATGAGTCGGGGCCGACTCGATGGCACATAACAACAACAACAACACTGGGATCCAGCAAGAGCCAACTCCCTTTCTAGAGCCTACCAAAGATGTTATACCAATGACTTCACCAAAATGTGCTATAAGGTAACAAGATAACAGACTACAGTCCATGAAACTAACTTTTTAACAATTTGAATAACTTTAGCTACTGCTGCAAAACTGTTTGAATCAGCTCTGAAACCTGATTCTACTACTTAGAAGCTGTGTTACCCAACCTCCTGAAGCCTTATCTGCAAATCTGGAAGTAAAACTGTATCTGCCTCAGAGTTATTATAAGGATTATGCTAATAATTCATGTGAAAGTATGCACTTGTACACAGGATCTGTATATAAGAGGTACATAAAGCTATTTATTGAATGTTCACTATTGTTTTAAAACTTTAAAAAAAAAGTTGGTAAGACTGAAAACTTAAGTTTATCAAGAATTAAATCACACATACTATACAATTATCTCACTTTCTATAGCAGGCCAAATTATTTACATATATTTTAGGAAATTAAATATCCCCTAAAATTAGTATGTTGCTGTTGTTGTCATGTGACATCAAATTGGTCCCGATTCATAGTGACCCCTCCTTGGGTTTCTGAGGCAGTATCACCACAGAAGTAGACTGCCCAACCTTCCTTCCAAGGAATGGCTCGTGGTAAAATCAATACAGGCTCAATAATATCCTTTACATAGTACTCCTATACTCTCCACCTCTAGTCAAGGGAAAAAGTTAAGCTGCAAAACTGTTCCCTGTTATGCATCTGTGATGGTTATGGTTGTGGATCCCCTTGCCTTGCCATGATTCTCTGTAGCTTGTCAGTTATGTGATGATGGAATCACCCCCAAGATGTGATCTGATGTAATCTGATGTGATCAGCCAATAAGTTGCAAGAGGACATTCTAGCAAAGTTCACTCATTTGCTCTGGATCCTATGTCCGGCTCTTCATCTGACCTCCGGTTCTTGGGATTCATCAGTCTCTGCAGCCTGGGAGCCAGCAGCTTGCTGTCTGACCTGCTGATCTTGGATTTGTCAACCCCTGCAGTTTACTTCAGTCAGGGGAAGCCTCCAGCCTGATGCCTGAGCTACAGACTTGCTTGCCAGCCTCTACAATTGTGTAAGCCATTTCCTTGAGATAAATCTCTCTATATAAATATGCTTCACTGGTTTTGCATCTCTGGAGAAGCCAGCCTAAGACAGTATTCATATGGATGGAAACCTTATGAGAATATAAACCTCTGCCCTGAGAATGGGAATGCAGAATAGGAAAGAATGAGGAGGAACTTCTTTTTTCACCACACACTCTTCTGTACTGTTTAAATTTTTAGCATTGGCTTGTATTATTTTCATAATTTTTCAGAGCTAGTTAATAAAAGAAAACATTTTCAGCCACTCACACATAGGCTTTCACAATTAATTTAAAATTTGAAACTGTCCTCCACGTCACCTAAAAGACTGGTTAGAAAAACTCTACAAACAGATAGTGCACTTCCTCTGGAAATACTACTTCTATACCTGAACAAAGAACTTCATTAAAAGGCCAACATATACCCTTAATAGAAGGAGGAAGTGGAAGTGAATATAAAATTAACAACTTTGATTTACAAAAACTGAAGACTCACTTTGGATTTTTTTTCCTCACTTTGGATTTTGCCTAAAAACGTTTACATTGCCTATTTAACCCAAACTACTCAAGCCAAGCATTTATTCCTAAGTGTTATCAGTCCAATATCACAGCAATTTGTTCATCTTAGATTAGAGCAATAAACAAATATTTTCCTAGAGTTTCCCAAGACTATTTTTATATCCAGATATATTCTCTGTATGATATACTCCTAAAGACAGTATATGAAAATTTCCAAACTATATAGGAACATTTGATACCAAGAAAATGTTTTCCTACCACAATCCAATCTGAGGATTATTTATAATTTAAAAAGTTCTGAAAATCAGGTACCCTTTAAACATCAGTGAGACAGTCAATGAAAACAGTCAGATTATTATTAAACGTTAACAAAAGCTCCCTTTTCTGAACTTTCTTGCTATTCAGTGAACATCTTCACCAAAAAGTGTCATTTATATTTTTGAAATGTGTTTACAAACACAGCTTTGTTTCACAAAATTCAAAAATACAAAGCCTCCATTCAAATCATAAAAATACCAATTATCTCATCTTAGAATCACTGAATACATGCAAACCTACTCCTTTTACAGGGAGCAAATGAGTGCTTTCAGAGAACTCAAAAATCAACCTTGAGACTGTCAAGGTTGAATCACAGAAATCCATGAGTTTTTACAAACAATGAAAGTTACTGCTTGAATAAAAACCACTCTACACAAGAAAATACATTCCATATATGTCAAAATTAAACTGTATCAGAGTTGAGACATAAGGAAGTATTTTCCAAAAAAAAAAAAAAGAAAAGAAAGTATTCCAGCAGCCATTATTTCAGATAAAGTAGCCTTACGTCAGTGGAAAGCTGACAGTCAGGAATTACTATTCTGAGAAAGATTACTAAAATATAAGAGTTATAATCTTTATCACACAGGTAACATCTGAGCTTGATACAGCTCTAGATGTTTCTTCAACAAACTTCTTAACCTTCAAATGATGTTCCATCAAACAGGATTTTTCCAAATTTCAAGTACAAAGGTAACATCTTAGTTCAAAATTACATCAAGTGGTCAATCCAACTCTTAATTCTAAGAAGAGATAAAAAATATATTACCAAAGATATCATGCCTAGATCTAAAATATAACTTCAAAATATTAAGACAACACTTTTCCTATAATCAACAAAGGTATCTTTGGCATGAAAATTACAAATTCAATAAGGCTTAGAAGCATTAAATAGAATCAATCACAAATTAAGCAGGAGTATGGACCACTAAATATGGATCTCTTTGTCTGCTCTTATGGATGCTTCCCTATACCTACTATAATTCTAGATTATATACCTTTTCCCCCCCAATCTAACACTTGGCAAAAATCAGGGTTGTTTTAGGAAAAGTAAAGCTTTCCAAAGTTTGGGCCAACTACTGGTTTCCAAGGATGTGGTAAAATGGTTCCAACAGCCCTTTTAAAACAGCTCCTCTGCCTAGTCAATTCCAGAATCAAACAAGCTGTTCTCCCCTCAACCTGACATTACTAAAGATCAACAGTACCACACACCCTGTGAAAAGAAAACACTGTGAAAGTATCACTTCTCTTTGCCTTTCAGAGCCAGGACTGGCTGTGGTTCCATACAGCAGATGTATTCACATACAACCTCAATGGTTTTACCACTTGGCCACTTCCTGCTCATCTAAACATGATGTTTAATTGTGGGGTCCCAGGTGGACCAGATACCTGCTGAAGAAATAAGAGAACAGGTGGAACACTCTAATAAATGAACACCTCAGGTCTCTAAGTCAACTAATCCATGTAAATCTCACTGCTGTTTCAATGATCATGCAGCTGAGGCTGGGAAAGAAAAAAATGGAACAGCATACAATTTTAAGAATGTAATCTTTCTTTCTACCAACTATAACACATTCAAATTTAAATCAAATAGTCAGGGCTTACTGCCCTCAAAATAAGGTATTTTGCAAAACTACAAGTACAAAACACCATCTTTGGGGTGAACAAGCTAAACAATTATGTATGTGTAAATGGAGAGTGTATCCAAGATCATATACAGGGTTGGCAGACAATGGGCCTCTCGAAGAGTATGAAGGGATGGACACTGGGAGGAGGTAACTATGGGGAGGAAGTGGGAGGGGAGCTGCTGCATTGTAAATTTTGGTCAATGACATGAGACAAAGTATATGTGAACTGCTGTATGAAAAGTGAATTTACTCTGTAAATCTTCACCCAAATCCTAATTAAAAAAAAAAAAAACCATCTTTGCCTTCATGGAGTTTATAATCTGGCTAATGTAAATATAATAATAAAGTATATGTCAGTATTCTCACAATAAAAATGAGAAAAAAAAAAAAATCTAAGCGTTAAAAAAAAAAAAAAACTCAAGAGTTAATGTCATTTAACCTCCCATAAACTGAAATCATTTGTTCATCAGAAGCACGCTTCAGTCTTCTTTTAAATATACAGAGTTAGACTTACTAGCTTAGCCCAGCTATAAATAAGTGGTGGACTCAAAATATACTGGTCATAATTGCCATACTGGCCTTAGACATGCTTTCAGGAACAAAAAAGAAATAGCACTTTCCTCCACTCAAGAACCTTTAAAGTATCTGAAAGCCAAACTTTCACAAAACTGTAACCTGAAATGGCTTGGAACTACTTCATAAAAGAAAGAGCTTTCAAATGGCATAAGAATGGAAGGAAGTCATTCCTGGATAAAAGAAAGGAGGTAAGAGGTGGGAGGATCAGGCAAGGAGAATACTGTGAATGAAACACACCGTTCAGATTGGGAAGTAGTGAGTCTAAGTCTTCATCAAATTATTATAAAGAATTTAAACACCAAAGTGAGTCTTCTGATTGTTCTGACAGCCAACAGGGAACAAATACAGACCCTGAGAAAAAGAGCTAAGATGTTTTAAGAATATAAGATGGATCGGAAAAGGCAGCAACTACCAGCAACAAGGCCAGGTAAGGAAACGGCTGCAATGTCCAATAGTAAAGCAACAGATCACTGTGGTAGCAGCAGGAATGCAGAAGCCATCAGTTAGCCATGGGAAGGAAAAAAAAAAAACCGAAGGCAGTTCACCTAGTCCTACAGTTCTCAGAAGTTATACCTAAGAACTCTATCCATTCCTCAAGGTCTGTAGTTTTGTTATCTCATTCACCATCTCTTCTCATATCACTGCAATTTAATATAAATCTTCCAAGAAAACATTAAGAAGTATTAAAATGGGAGGAGCAATGAAGGAAGGCCCCTAGAATTCAAGTCAAGTAGCTGTCAAATCACCCTATAACCTTTCTCACCCAAACCCTGTCACTGTCAATGTCTACAGAAAATCAGCAAACAGCTCCTGTGGGGCCCCAAAGTGCACTGTCCTCCATCAAAGCCACCTCAGTAGCCCTGCTGGCTTTAGTTTGGACTTGCTTTCTATTTAAAAAATAAAATGTAACATTCTAAATAATAATCCTATGAACAGATGCACAACAATACAGTAAAAGTCAGGGAAAATCCCAATATTCTCCAGTATAAGGTGAGTCAGACAAGCACACTAAATGGATAGGACCAATATTGGGACCTAAACCCTCATCTTCCTAATCACAAAGAACCTGGAAATACTAGAATCAGCAGATAGCCCCAAGCCTTGAGACTGTCTGAATAAGACTAACTCGACTAGTCTTTCCACCTTCAAGCACAAGCATATTGCAAATGGGGGTTGCACCTGCATTTTCCAAGTCCATCTTTACACCCACTCATCATCGTTCAGGAGGACACCAAGGCCACCACATTCTGTACATTTAATTCATTAAAAGCTAACTCCCCAATGACTAAAGTTTTGTTCCGATTACTGCTTGTCAGTAAAAAGCAAAGGCAAAATTCTTCCAAAGTCTCTCCAGGTGTCACACATTCATAAACTACTTAAGCCTATGGGTAACTTTGTCACTACAACAGATCCTCAACAAACATATAAAACTGAAGTGAGGATAGAGAACTCAAGACTACTAATTTTGTGGCTCTATGGTATGTGATGTAATTAACAGTCCTTACAAAGAATGTCTGAGGATTTCTTTTCTCTCATTTAACTTCCCTCATCTAACCAAAAAGACAAAGAATTTATCTGAAGAGTTTGAGATTTTTGAAGGATGCCTACTAAACAGAGCTCCTTAAACTATCAACCCTCTAAATCACTTAATCTTTAGTAAGTGATCATGAGAAATGTACAATGATAATTTTTACATGATTGCTATGCCACCTTGCATAATAATATAATCATTGTATAGAACATCAGACTTCCACATTTTAGAAAACATTTCTTTGGAAATTATTTAACTTGAACACTATCACAACCCCTTAAGGCAATATTTTTATTCACATCTAGACATGAATAAACTGGTGGTAGTAGAATTCTCATCTTCCATGTGAAAGACCTGAGACTGATTTACAGGCAATGTACCTCATGTACAGACACTACCTGTCTGTCAATGGAGCCTTATGTGTTGCTGTGATGCTGAACAGGTTTCTGCAGAGCTTCCAGACAAAGATGAACTAGGAAGAAAGTCCTGGCAATCTACTTCCAAAATCAGCCAATGAAAACCCTATGGTTCACAGTGGTTCAATCCACAACAGATCATGTGTATGGGTTGCCATGAGTTGGGAGCCAACTCAACAGCAGCTAACAACAGTGAAACAGATTCAGTGAGGTTAACATACTGCCCTAGCATTATAAAGATAATAAATGATAAACCCAAGACAAAACCAAAGCCTTCTGACTCCAACCTCCTTCCCTTTTCTAATACAGGGAAACTTCAGAGATACTGTGGGATCAGTTCCAGACTACTGCAATAAAGTAAATAAAGCAATAAAATGAGACACACAATTTTTTTGGTCTCTCAATGCATATAAAAGTTATATCTACACTACACTGTAGTCTACTAAGTATGCAGTAACATAATGAAAAAGTTTGAAATATTGTGAGAATGACCAAAATGTGACAGAAACATGAAGTGAGCACATGCTGTTAGAAAAATGACACTGATAGACCTGGACTTGTTCGATGCAAGGTTGTCACAAACCTTCGATTTGTACCAAAAAAAAAAAAATTATCCATGAAGCACAATAAAGTAAAGTGTGCCTGAATCCACAATGTATCTCTATTCTCCACCATATTCAAATAAGCCAAACCATTCTACATACACTAATGAAAAACAATTGTGTATTGTGGGCACTGTCTCAAATACAAGGAGCCCTGGTAGCACAATGGTTATAGAAATCAGCTGCTAACCAAAAGGCTGGGGTTCAAACCCACCAGAAGCTATGCAGGAAAAAGACGTGGCAATCTGCTTCCATAAAATTACAGCCTTGGAAACACTGCAAGGCAGTTCTACTCTGTTCTATGGAGTTGCTCTGAGTGTGAATCGACTCAATTTCAGTGGGTTTGGTTTTTGATCTGAAACACCTACGTATGCTCTTGAACAAAATTAAGAGTGCAGTATACTTTAA
The DNA here is from genome assembly GCF_000298275.1 of Orycteropus afer afer. Taxonomy (NCBI): domain Eukaryota; kingdom Metazoa; phylum Chordata; class Mammalia; order Tubulidentata; family Orycteropodidae; genus Orycteropus; species Orycteropus afer. The sequence continues at coordinate 22,278,160 of NW_006921602.1, forward strand.
ATAGATCACTGAGTGGTATAGTCTGCACTCGGCTACTAACCAAAAGACTGGCAGCTCAAATCCACCCAGCAGCACCTCAGAAGAAAGGCCCGGCAATCTTCTTCAGAAAGTTCACAGCCATGGAGCAGAGTCTAGGCTGACACATATGTGACAGAATTCACTCAATGGCAACAGGTTTTTCTACTTTAAATAAATAAAAACATAAAATGAACCAACTATCACTCTTTCAATATTATAAAAGTTAGCATATAAGTCTTTTCATTTTAATCCATTAAAAATTGTTACCAAAATTAAATTTTAACAACTTCAATTAAAATCTCTTCTGTATTTTTATTTTTAAACTACCCTTGGAATAACTACTTTTCATCTGCTTTTACTTGTCTTTTGTTTTGTTGTTGTTGTTGTGTGCTTTTACTTACCTTTATGACTAAATATACACTAAACCTTTGGAAAGAGGAAAGTAAAAATAAAGAATTTTTCATAGTATGAAACTATCATTCTTTTCTGTGGCAAATATCTTACAACTATCAAATTTCACCTTCTTCCCAAAGCACAAATTTTGATGACAGATGAACAATAAAAGAAGACCACATACATGAAAAATTATACTCTCCTAAAGGCATTTCAGGTTGCAGTTCTTTATATGTATTATCTTGCAACGCTAAAAAATGCTTAGCTACTTTTAAAGAGATTTTTGAGTATACTGTCTTCTTTATTTAAAAAAAATAAATAAAATCTTGAATAACTTCTTTTGGAAAACAGCAACATTACAAGATTTAAGCCTTCTTGTTACAACAAATTTTACAGATTTGTTGAGATACTAAATTCCTCAAGACAAACCGTGCCCTGGTGTAGATTGGTATCAGTGCAGGTGCAACTACAACTGATCAGTTTGCTACTTCTGAGGGGCAATAAGAAACCACAGGCAAATGTATATTACTGTTGATTTCTCTATTTCCTCTGTGAAAAGAACAGTTACCAACTTCCTATAGGTATTTTGAAATAAATAACATGTGAGTAAATATTTATGAAATACTTTTATCATTATTAATTTTTTAAAACAATAAGACTCTTTTCCTTCCTGCCATCATTCATGGGGCAAAGTCCTAATGCTATCACAACTTGTTCAGCTAGTCTCCAGAGTCAAACTATATGTGTATGCAGTCTGTTCCTTGAGTCACAACGCTTAAGCTTAACAAAGGAGGTTACATAAATATGAAGGAAAGAGAGGCCCTGACTGTATGTATAGCCTCTTCTGTGTTCCTACAGCAAAGCATCTCCAACCCCTACAAACTTTTCTTCAAGTGGACTTAAATTACTAAACACTGTATCATGGGTTGAGAGAATTACACTTGGGATAGATAGTATAGGCCAATCAGAACATTCAGATTGACCTACTGGCCCACCTTTCAAACAGACTCCACAGACTAGTTTATTACATATTCATTTCATTGCTACTTTCATATTTTATATTACACAATAGTGGGACTGAGCCAATAACAGACTCCTGTGGAAAATTTCACATATTCATTAAGAATCACAACTTATTTTTAATGATGCCTTTAATGAGTATATTCCAGAAGTATACATCATGCTACTAGTCTAGGAAAATTTTGACTGTTACAAAGAGAATAAAATTTTATCAAAGACTGGCTTCTTGTGTCTCTTGCAAAACCTTATCTTACTGCTCCTGCTCTTCATGAAGGGAGCTCTGGTAGCATAGTGGGCTAAGGCACTTGACTGCTAACCAGAAGGCTGGTGGTTCAACCCCACCAGCCACTCCTCAAAAGGAAAGTTGGGCAATCTACTTCCGTAGTGATACTGCCTTGGAAACCCAAGGAGGGGTCGCTATGAGTCGGGTCTGACTCCACAGCACATAACAACAAATCTTCATGAAGATGATGGATTTAGTAATATTTTCTTCTCTTTTTGCTCAGGCAACAGACAGAATTCAAGAAGGGTATGGTCAGGGTTTAGGCTTCCTTTTGAAGGTGATCATATAATACTAGTTATACAAATAATGGGGACCTAATTAAATAATTCCATTCTCCTGATGTTTTTGTTGTTGTGTGCCATCAAGCCAATTCCAACTCAGTGACCCTATAGGACACAGTAGAACTGCCCCAAAGGGTTTCCAAGGCTGTAAACTTTACAGGAGCAGACTGCCAAGTCTTTTCTCCCACAGGAGTGGCTGGTAAATACAAACCTTTTGGTTAGCAGCTGAGTGCTTAACCACTGCACTATCAGGGCTGCTTATTCTCCTGATAATATCCTGAAAATTTTCATATATACTTGTAACTGATCAGGCTAAGTATACTCCTTGACCCAAAATTTTGGTTCAGACCTTTTTGGATACAAAATTGCAGAGCAGGGATTGTGGACCTTTGGCAGGGAAAGGGAGTCTCAACAAATAATAAGTATTCTGTAATCTAGAACAATAAGGGAAAAAAAAAAAAAAAACCTAGCTGATGCTTATATAAGGGATGTTTAGGATACTAAGGACCAAAAAAACTGGATCTCTGGTCTCATAATGGCTCTAATTAATGGCCACGGAAAAGGCATAATCAATTCAAATTGCCATTATGTATCCACTGAGTGATTCAACATAAAACATTTCCCTTTGACTTTATTTCAAAATGGGAACCACAGAGAAAGTATTTCCCAAAACTTTAGCATGTCAATAACAACCAGATAAGCAAAGGGGCCTCTACCCCAGTGACAAAATCAGCCAGATAAAATAGGTCTTCCAAAGAGCAAAAATCTAGAAGGACCTGCTAAAACGAGATTTTCATCCCTGTACAATGAGCAGCCATAGAAGCTCAGATTCTCTTAATTCACCTGTGGCCAAACCATGCTTCTGCTAGTAAGTTCAAAGTTAGACTAGTATTTTTTCTTCTCCAGTGGCAGAAGCAAACCTCTTATTTATCCCCCAACAACCTCAAAACAACAACATATGCCTCCAGGACTGAGAGGCTTGATGACTGTAATTCCCTCCTAGCAGGGCTCCCCACAGCTCTTCACCACTGCTCACAACTCTTTCTGAGAACAGCAGCACATTTGCTCATTGATTGGAATTGCTAGGATCATATTAAATCCAACCTGTGTTCTCTACATTAGCCACCAATGAAGTGGTAGAAGAGTAATTACGAGTTGATCCAGCTCATCTTTGAAGACCCCCCGAAGGCTCACTGGCAAAACTACCAAAAAGCAAATAAACTTCAACAACTTTTGAGTGAGGCTTGGAGGTGGCTGCCTCTGGACAGACTACCATTTGGAAACTGGAATGACCTTTCATTAATCTGATTAGCATAAATTCAGAGAAACCCCATCAGTCCAAATCCAAACACCTTCCAAAAACCTGAAACAGAACTTTTAAAAGATAGTATTTCCTGTCCTGCAACTTATCTCAAAGTGTTTTATCATTTTGAAGGTTTGTTTCATCCCTGAGTCACCACCCAATGCAATAAAAATTAATAACAAATCCCTAATATGATTTCATGTCTATGTGATCTTTAAATCCCCAATCAACTCATAGTAGCTTGGACGATTCACAATGGTCTTTATGAGAGCACATTTTAAACATGGACCAACAATAAAACTCTTTGTATAAAAATGCACATTTCTTTCCCCTTAAAAAAAAAAATCACATGTTAAAAAATTACAGATGGTCTGGGTAGGAACAGAAAATACTAGTTCAAAACACAATTACATTATTAACAAATCTCTCTGTGCTTCAGTTTATGGAAATAACATTTCCTACCTACAAATGGTTTTTCTCTCTCACATAATAATCCTTTTTTCACAGACTTTTTGGGATGTAAGAAAAGATCCAGGAACTGATGGACAGCTAAAAAAAATATGCTCTTAAGCTACACTGAGGAGCAGACAGTATAGGCCAGCATCCCACTCTACCCTTCTGTCCCCCAAAGACACAATGCAATACAAGACAGGAAGCCACAGACATAAGTCAAACACACTGTATCTTCCTGGAACTTCAGTTTTACATAGTGATTAATTAAAATTTATTTATATTAGAATATTCTTGTGCTGTGAAGTAAAAAGTAAAATGTACATGAATTTTCAAGATAAGATTTTTTTTCTACTCACTAGCAATGTGTTGCTTCAGGCTATCAGGGGAGTTTATGTTCCTTTTCCACTGCCATTAAGAACTAAAGTAGAGAAGCTCTACCCTAGAGACTCTTAACATTCTCTCCAACCTGTCTCCCTGCTATTCTATCCTCTCAGGCCATGTAATTTTTATTTTATTTATTTATTTAGACTACCCTTCATTCCAGAAAGAATTTCAAGCAGCTGGAAAGAAAATGAGAAAACACTACTCCAAGTGGCAATGCTTAAGTAAGAAAGAGGTTTTCAAAAGGTGTTGTTGTTGTTGTTGTTATGTGCCAAAAGGTGTACACACCCTATTCACTATTCTATACAATTACTAATCTACACAATTACAGTATTAAGAAGAAATCAACTAAAAAACTAAGGTACTTAAGTACCTGATAATCTTTGGAAACCACTTTTATGCTTGATTTCTTCTTAAACGTTTTACAATATATATATAGTGCCTAAGGCATTTGACTGCTAACCAGAAGGCTGGTGGTTCAGACCCACCAGCCACTCCTCGGAAGGAAGATGGGGCAATCTACTTCCATAGTAATACTGCCTGGAAATCCAAAGAGGGGTCGTTATGAGTTGGGTCCGACTCGATGGCACATAAAAACAACACACAATATTATGGCACTAAAAAACAACTTTGATATGCTGCCCTTGTGGGACAATTATCCCACTCCCACTACCACCACGAGGAAAATCTCATTTTTCCAAAGTAAAATGAGATAATGCCCTAAATTGTTTAGAATAGTACACAGCATATAGCAGTGCAAAGTAACTCAATAAACACTACCTAAAATACTGACTGGGAGCTCTGGTAGCGTAGTGCCTAAGGCACTTGACTGATAACCAGAAGGCTGGCGGTTCAGATCCACCAGCCACTCCTAGGAAGGAAGTTTGGGCAATCTACTTCCATAGTGATACCGCCTCGGAAACCCAAGGAGGGGTCGCTATAGGTCAGGTCTGACTCCATGGCAATTAACAACAACATAATACTGACTATACTTATTTGTTATTAATCATTAATATTATTTAAGAAGGTGCCACAACAATAATATTGGCAGCTACCACTTTTGAAGTAGCTTTGTGGCAAGCAATATATGGAGGTAACTTTATTTGATCCTCACAAGGATTTTGAAGGTAAGCATTATCATCTACTTTTCTCAAAAGAGAAAAATATGGCTCAGATACTTTAAATGACTTGCCTAGGGCCACCCAGCTAAGAAGTCACAACGCATTGATTCCAACCCAGTTGTCTGGCTCCTAAACCCAACTCTTTCTACTATACTACACTGCTTCTCTCATAAAAACTCAAGAATTTAAGGGCTCTCTCATTTACAGACTCCAATTAGATTACACACAGTCAATAAGCACAGGTCAAAGAACGTCAGAATTTCCATCCAGATGCCATATAATCCATTTATATACAAATATCATCTGCACCAAGTATCATCATGTACTCAATTCATATACTAATAAAAATTTGTATTTTTA
>NW_006921602.1:22284538-22286690 GCF_000298275.1 Orycteropus afer afer
CCTTGTAAATACCCAGATTAGCCAACAGAGTCCCAAGTCACGTGAAATTTAAAATGTTCAAAACAATTCAGCATCTTTACTTCCTCCAATACTACCATCCTCCAATTATGCCAGAACTAAAACTTGAGCTATTTCTCTTACTTACAGAAATCTAATCCTTCAAATTCTATCAATATTTTACTCCTCCTTCTTATTGCCTACGCTAATAACAAATCCAAACCTTCATCAGGTCATCCCTAGATTAGTATAGAAGCCTCCTAAATAAATGCTTTCTATATTGCTAGTCACTCAGCACTAACAATTTACTCCACCACAGCTTACCATGTCCCCAGTACATTTCTTGGAGATATCTGAAAACTCAGTAAGAAGATAGCTACTATTAGTAGTCCTACTTTACAGATTAAGAAATAGCCAGAGAGGTTAAGCAACTTGCCCAGGATCACACAACTATTAAGTGGCAAAGTCAAGATCTGAAACCAGGTAATATGGCTCCTGAAAATAGTTCTTCAGGAATAGTAGCTAGCAAGAACAAGCTTCTTTTCCCTGAACTCTACAGGTACCTGGACCAAGTCAAATTCCCATTTCCAGGTCCCTCCTCATGCTATTCCATACCTAACAGGTCAATGCTCTTCTTCCCCAATTCATTTTCCGTATCACCTTCACAAGTCAACTCTGAATTCACTTTCTCTGAGTTTTTCCTTTAGCCTGTTCCACTCCTCAATACAAACTTATTCTTATGGGCTTCAATTTAAACTACATTAATATACAGTTGTTGACAGTTTTTATGTTATAGAAATTTACCTACCTCATAATTTTATATTTTATCTTCCAATCTAGAAATAAAATATTTCCATTTTCTTTTGTGTGTGTCTTTTATTTCTCACCTTCTCAAAAGCTACTAGAATAGTAGGCTTCACAGAGTAAATACTAAATAATTAAGTGCTTGACTGATAAATCTGTGATAAACATGGCCCAACTATTTAAAAAGGTTAAAGTCATTCATTAGCTTTTTGAAATGATGTATTTAAATGTTTGTCTTCTCATTTTATTCCTTAAATGCTAAAAGCATTAGGTTTGCAATTTCAACATTCCTATCCAGGAAAAAATATTCAAGTGGCACTCAAAGCAGTCCTATTAAACAAGGAAAGAAAAAAAAAAAAAAGGTATCCCACATTGCCCAGAATACTACCCTTTTTTTTTTTGGATTACCAGAGTCTGAGCAGACAATGACATTCCTAGCAAAATTTTCAATTGTTCAAGCAAAGACAAGACTATCTGGCTTTAATGTTGTTGTTATGTGCCGTGGAGTTGGACCCGACTCATAGTGACTCCCCCTTGGGTTTCCAAGGCAGTATCACTACGGAAATCGATTGCCCCATCTCCCTTTCGAGGAGTGGCTGGTGGGTTTGAACTGCCAGCCTTCTGGTTAGTAGTCAAGTGCCTTAGGCACTATGCTACCAGAGCTCCCACCTGGCTTTAATAAGGGCATATTTTAAATGGCCCTGTTACATCTCAAATGTGAAAACAATTGTGTTTATATTCAAGGATGAATATCTTCATCTTATCTAGCCTTGGAAGCCCAAGGAGGGGTCGCTATGGGTTGGATCCATGGCAGTGTGTTTGGTTTGTTTTGGTTTATCTTCCTATCCTAAGGGAATTAGTTTAAAAAAAAAAAAAAATCAATGAAAAAGGTACACTGATAACCTAAAAGGTAGAAACTTAAATTTGTATTTAAACTATTAATGGAAACAAGTAACAGTTAAAATTAAGTATAGGTATTCCTCACTCTATGTAACGAATTTCAAAAATACTATGATTATAAAATAAGTGATTATTATTTACAGGAACACTATAGGAATTATTTTAGAAAGCACAATCTCATATTCTTGTCCCTAATTTCTATTTTCCAGGTTCTCTAAAAGACCTCTTTGCTACTTAACTTTACCTGAAATGAGTCACTTAACAGCATACATCCTCATCCTAAAATAATATAATTTTTCTTATTTGTCTGCTAACTCTTGAATTATTTTCATTTATCATCAGCTTACCCAAAGTAAATGTTCAAATGATTCAGTTACCCAAGTAACTGTAAAATTTCAACAAATTTTCAAAAGTGCTCTTTACTACAAATATAAATTTTGATACTGACAGG
>NW_006921602.1:22288105-22292806 GCF_000298275.1 Orycteropus afer afer
GTTGGGCAATCCTACTTCTGTAGTGATACTGCCTCGGAAACCCAAGGAGGGGTCGCTATGAGTCGGGTTTGACTAGACGGCACACAACAACAACAACCATTGAGGGAAATCAGGAAAAAGGGTACACAGAATTTCTGGGCAGTGTTTCTTATACCTACATGTGACTAATGCTTCTATTTATCTCAAAATAAAAAATCTGATTTTTAAAAAATTAGTGAAGAGCAATTTAATGAGCATTCATTTTTCTGACCCCATACAACATTTTCAAAAAGCTTATATACACTCTGAAAATTTTCAACAAAAAATTATCAGAAAGAATGAAAAACTGTATTCTTTTTAAAAATGAGGAGCTAGAAAATATTCTTTACAAAAGAGTATTACTCTTCTAAAAAAAGGAGGGGGGGCAAAAAAATCGATCCTGTTACAAAAGTCTGATTTGCATGAGTAAAAGTAAAGCTTTATTTGCTGGTTAAAATAATTTCTAGAGAGAAATATCAGAGAGAGACATACTTAATATATACATATGGCTTGCAAAACAAATATATCCCACTCCTTTCAACTTCTCTTATTACCTGGATCCAAAAACTAACAAAAGAAAATTTCAGATATTATGCCAACATTTAACCTACTGAAAATTAAACCCAGTATTACAACCCAGCTCTACACACACAAACTCTGAAAACAGGGGTGGGGGGGGAGTGATTTAAATACCTTAACCATTTCCATTTTGGCAATCCTTTCAACAAGCTTTCCTCCTACACACTGCCCTAATACAGTACCTCACCTTCCACTCCTACAGAGAGGAACACCTCTCTCAAGGTCACTGTAAAAACACCTCACAGAGCCTATGACAAGTGGACAAATTTGCAATCTCACCATAAGGCAAAGAAAACATCTTGATGGTGAACAAAAACAATACAACCTACTCAAGACAAATGAGTAACAGTAAATACACATTCATCTTTTCCATAGTGACTTCTGATGTAATGTCAGCGATTATACATGTTATTTGTTTTGCTTTAGAAATAAAATAAACAATAACATCGGGTACCATAACACATACTGCATGTTTTCAGCTAAAAATATCCTAAAAATGTTATATATATTATTTTTTAAAAACAGCCCAAGGTGAAATTAAGTCATCCTCAAAAAGGACAAATAATCTAAAAAGGAAATTATAATAAGCAATTATAGTTTTCAGTATGTAAAAAGCTTGGGGTTTTACAAATTTTACCCCAAAGACAAATTCTAATTTAATCTTTAATTCAACTCTTCAAAGGGAAAGTCAGATCTTTAGCCCTTTATATGCTGCAAATAAACAAGCATTAGGATGTGTTACATAATACTCTTTGAAATCAGCACAGAAGATTATTCCAAATGTCAATAAAAGACATAAACATAAAGTACATAAATATTATTATACCAGTTTTAGGCATTCCCTTTAATTTAAGAAATGGCTATATGTTAAAACTATCAGTATACACTGACACAAAATAATCACTTATGCCATTTTCCCTTCCCAAAATTTAAATCCATTTGCTAATTACTAAAGGTTAAAGCTTTATTTTTTGAACTACAATTTTTCTAGCATTTAAAACAAACCACACAAATAGTACTCTGTCCAATAAACACAGGCATTTAAAATCAAACTTTAAATGGATAAGGAGCAAATCCACCAGATTTAGAACTCAAATTTCCCACTCTAAAGAATCAAACACTGCGAGACTTCTTCTACAGAGTACATCTGTGTGTGTGTGTGTGTGTGTGTGTGTGTCTGTGTAACAGAAGCTATTGAAAGAAGGGTCTCACAATTGCTCCAATGGCATTACTTAATCCTCACCAAACTCATATGCATAGTTTTCAATTTTATAGACAAATATAATTACCCTATTTTAAAATCAGTAAGCATTTTTCTAAGAGCAAGTTTCTGAAGTTCACGTCATTGAGAACAATGAGTATCAGTTAATTATATTTTCCACAATTTAAGCTGGAACTAACAGTGTGAAATGGTAGTATCACTACTCATTTAATGAATTATTTACTGAGCATATATTACATACATGAAACTTGACACTTCAAAAACAATTTAAGACAAAATTAGAAAAGTTTGAAAGTTCCTAAAACTGGGAAAATTAAGATGCAGTCAAAATACTAGTAAAGAAAGGGAACGTAGCCTTCTACATTAACTAATAATTCCCCCCCCCCAAAAGTAACAATTTTCCAATAATTACCAGTAAAAGGAAGGAGTTATGGGGAGAATAAGGGTTTGGGTGACAATTCATGACATCCTTTTGATTAAAGATAACATTCGCCTTTAGTACTATTTAAAATGCAAAATATTTTTATTTTTTTGAAATGTTAAACTACATGCAATATTTTTCACCACTAACTGGAATTTCATCATTAAATATGAATTTTAGAAAATAAAATTAGTAGGATTTTAAAGTAGGAACAGTTTTAAAATAGAAAATATTAAATCAGTTATGAAATTAACCTTAAATTCTAATGTTTTGCTCTAAACTGTATTTTATGAAATCAGCTATCATTTTACTAGAGGAAATAAAAAGTATCAAAGAGGAATTACTGAGTTTCAGCCCACAGATTTGACAGCTGGTTTTCTTAAGAAGATGCTGTTATGGCTTTATTACTTATTTTTCATCTCTTAGCACTGAGGAGGGAGCTCTGGTAGCATAGTGGCTACGGCACTTGACTGCTAACCAGAACGCTGGCGGTTCAAATCCACCAGCCACTCCTCGGAAGGAAGATGGGGCAATCTACTTCCATAGTGATACTGCCTCGGAAACCCAAGGAGGGGTCGCTATGAGTCGGGTCCGACTCGACGGCAAACAACAACAACAGCACTGAGGAATATATTAAACAAAAAATTACAGCTTTTGTACACTGGAATGGACATTGCTTATAAAATGTTCATGAAATAACTGAGTTTTCAAAAGTTAGAAAAAATACTTGAGAAAAATGGGAAATGTTTAATTACAGAGCAGACTAGTCATAAATACAAAGAACTAAATTTAAAGGCAGCACTATAGAAACAAATCTAACTTACTTAAACATTAGCCTACTGTAGTCTGAATACAGCACAGAATTCAGTCTTCTAAAAGGAGGCACTGAAAGATACATCTAAGTTTCTATTCATTTGTAGCATTTATTCTATTAACATTTTAAGTAACTGTCCACAAAATTAATTTGCTGCAGACTTCCAGAGGAATGGTAATCTTTCAAAATACATAAATCTTACTAATTACGGTGTGACTCAACAGCAGTTTTTCATATGCATACATTCAATAATATCATTTTACTTATTGTTTAGAACCTGAGCTTATTAATGCTTATGTGCTGAAAATTAAGAAAATTTAACCATACACCCATATTTAAATTAAAAAAAAGAACACACAGGCACCATAAGGCCTTCTGATACTTTTCTCGGTATAGAAGTAAGTACTGAACTGATATATTTAAATGTCCATCTTCCCATTCTATTTCTTACATGCTAAGACACTATATTTGCAATTTCAACATTCTCATGCAGAAAAAATAGTCAAGTGACATCCAAAAGCAGATCTAGTAAATGACCAAAAAAAGGTATACTACACTATATAGAAATAGCCTTTTTTTTCCCAGGAAGATTCTTTCTAATATTTTCTGTGGCAAAAGTTAGCAGTCTTTGACAATACTACGGTGACATTCTCAGCAAGGTTACCAACTGCATCCCTTGTATTAAAACAAAATAATTTTCAATTTTAAAATTCCTAAAGGGACAATTTCAAATCCATATTTAAATTGTTGTAGACATGTCAATGGATGCTTGGTACAACAGCGCAAATTTGGAACTTTTTGTTTTTGTTTATAATTTTAACTTGACACACTAATGAATGGAATGAAGAAAAATATTAAAATGCTTTTACTTTTCTACTAAAATGTAACACAACACCAAGATATGAATCTCCGATTTTAGGTTATCACCTTACCTGATCCACTGAACTGACTGCTTCCCAGTGTCGTTGGTCTAGTTTTCCCACTATTAACAGGTGGAGAAAACATCTGCAAAACAACCGGAATATATCAGTTAGTTTGAAATTCTTCTAGACTCCCTGCCAACAAAAGTCTATCAAGAGTCATCAATTACTTACTATGCTTTGGAGGGAAGTTAAAATTGAGGTGATACATTCAGACCCAGAAAAGCAAATACACTGAATTTCCTAACACTACTTGGAAATACATTCTGTTCTGAAAAACTGGTCACTGACATGAGATGATAATAAAATTCAAACAATTTTTGCCCAAGATCTTCACTTTGAAACTAAGTGAATCTCATTAAATTTAGACTACACTAAAACTTTATTATTAATACACACAGGCAGTCAAAATCATGTCCAATGGAACTTCTACCTACAGTATACCTCCATTATAACACAATTCTATAAAACAGGTATTGGTCCTGCCTCCTAACAGCAGTTAATGAAGGAAGTTAATCCATTAGCAATAAGGGCAGTGGCCCTTTAGTTTCAGCTAATATTTTTAAGTCATTTAATTACTGTGTGTGTATGTTTGTATATACACATACGTATGTATCTGCTATATGTCTGCATAGCCATCTTAAAATAAAACTGTTCAGCTCAAAAGGTTGGAAATCTAGCCCTGGGCTGGCTTTCTTGTAGATGACATCTTTTAGGTACCATTAAC
>NW_006921602.1:22292911-22299971 GCF_000298275.1 Orycteropus afer afer
AAGTCCAAATCCCTAATAATTATCAGGGTCAAAAGGTGACTCAACCAAAACTCACGGTTACATTAGTCTTCTTTTAACTGGTTAAATCAAATGACCCCTCTGGCATTAAAGTTTTAAATCTGCAAGTCTAGACATTACATCAAAGTTCAGGTGTCCAACTTGGGGAAGCTGGACTCCAGCCCTGAGAACTACCGCTCAAAGCAGGTGGCGTTCGCGCTGCCTAGTGTCCACGTTGCTTTGAACCCCTTTTCTTTTCTTTCTTTTTTTTTGGGGGGAGTAAGCCCCAGCAGAACCCCAACATGCCGCGGAAAGGTCTCATACCGCACTGAAATCCAGCAGGTCGCTCAGCTCCTTATCGGTCCCTATAGCGGCCATGCGCTGCTGCTGGGGATTCATCTTCGGCCACTTCTAGCAGGTCCTAAGACAGAGGAAACCGGCTCAGCGAGAGACCACCGTGGCCCGAAGACTGTAGGGGGGTGGATAGGGACGTAGGGGTAGAGGAAAGGTGTTGAGGCGAGAGGCTGACTTCCAGTACCCCCAACTCGTTGCACCGCGGCGCCGACGAGGAGCGGGAGAGCCCAGCGCCCGCGTCCGGTCCGTGAATCCACGCGTTCCTCGGCGCGGCCCGGGAGCGACGCGGCGGCTCCCGCAACTCGCCGCCTCTCCTCCAAGTTTCCGAGCCGGTTCCTACCCCTTCCCCGGCGCCCCCTATACCCCGCGCAGCCGCCGGGTCCTCGGCGCGCAGGGGCCAGCCGTAGCGGAGGTCTCGAGGGGCGGGGTGAGGGGCAATTCAGCGTCCAGCAAGCGGAGCGACGGCAAGCGGAGATGCGAAGTGACTCACTCGCTGGGCAACAATAGAACTGACAAGTTACAGGGAACGCGCCGCTCGCAGGCCCGCGCCTACGGCCGCCGCGGCCCGGACGTCCCTGGCGGGCCTGGGAGGTCGGAAAGCCCCTCCAATGCGTCCAAGGGGGGCGTTTTTAACAAGAAAACAGAAACACCGACAAGTAGTCTCGCACTCGCACTGGTCCGACGTCCTCCTCCCCCGGCTCGGCCTCCTCCCACTTTTGCTACCCTGCCCGCGGACGGTCAGCTTCGGACCTGCCGAACAATGAGCCTGGCTGGCTCCGCGGCCGAAGCCGCCCGCTCTCCCGAGCGCCCTGAGCCCGGGCGCTGGCCCGATCCCAGTGCGAAACGGGGCGCACAGGCCAAGCGCGCCGCCCGCGGCCTCGCTGCCCGCGACTCGCACCTCCGCCCCCACTCCGCTCCCCAACTTGGAGGGGACATGGTGCTCGGTGCTGTACAAAGGGGCGCGGGCCGGGAGCACCTCCGGTCTAGCATGGACGCAGTGGCGCCTTACCGCTCCCCGCCCCGCCACGCCGTCTCCCTCCCGCTCACTAGCCCTCAATTACCTGCTGCCCCGTCTCCGCATCCAACCACCCCGATTAAAGTTCACTTTGGCCGGGAGAGCGGGCTGGGGCTTCCCTTTACACCGCCCGGCGCCTCGGTTCACTTTGCCCCGCGCGAGCTCTCGGATCCGGGCGGGGGAGGCAGCTCTCGGGCCTGGCCGCCCCTTCCTCCCGGGGCGGGCTGGCGGTCCCCCCTAATAGAACTTGTGGGTCTCCTCAGGCGGACATTTTTTTTTTGCTGAGACGGCCTTAGCACCGCGCTCGGATCAGCTCCGGATCCCTCCGCGCCGGGAAGAGCCCCAGGTTAACCCCTCCGTCCCCAGGCCGCTCCCGCCGCCTGCGCCGAGGAAGTGCGGCCCGCGGAGGGGGCGGGGAGGAGCCAGCAGGAACAGGGAGGGGCCGCTGCGAGGCCGGTGGACAAAGCCCGCGGTAGGGTGAGGCGGGCCGGAGTAGGGGCCGGAGGGGAAGGGCGGGAGGCAAAGCACAGGCACCTTGCGAAGCTGGGCCAACCTGCCGCTAGGACGCCTGGTCCTGGCTCCCTGGGAGCGGGACGGTGGGCACTGTGGCACCTCCTCTCGCTCGTCCCAAAGCTGCGGAGTCGCAGCTGCGGGTGCATCTGGATCTGCTGCCCAGGCCACCCAGCCTGAGGTCGCCTGGAGACCAAGGCCGTAGAGCAGCAGAGGCTGCCGTTCTGAGCAAGCCGCGCTGGACGCTGCGATCAGCCGGGGCCCGGAGGCTGCGACCCGGGGATGCGCGCTCCGCGCGGAAGATGCGCGCGTGGGGAAGGGAGGCCTGGCCACTTCGGTCCGCTCTTGAAGTAGTTGCCTTTGGTGGAATTTGGTGCCAGCCGAATGCAGGAGGAAGGGCAAAACCTCCCTCAATACACACAAAGCAGCGTGGGCTTCAGGTTCCGAACACAGAATCGACACTTGATGTATGCAGTTTCCTTCTCCCACCCGCATCCCATTCAGGGCCAGAGAATTGAACAGCGGGACGTGTCCTTGGAAATAGATCGAGCAAATCCCTTCATTTTACAGAGATGGTCCAGAGAGGCTCGGTCACACAACCACTATCTGGCGCTAGTTCTGAACTTGGCCTGAAGAAGTCCTACACGCAATGCAGAGAAGACAAATAACTAAGTCTCAAATTCCTTTCAATTTGAGGATGGAAGCCAGGGTTTTTTACTCTTTTGGGACAGTTAGTGCAGTAAAGACCAGGAAGACCCATGCAGAAAAAAGACACATGCAAAGTATGACAACAACATGGCAGGAGCAATTGGAGTCCTGACTAGGATGGAAACAGGGATGTAGATTCCGCTGCAAATATGGAATTACTTTCCTACAATTTTAGCTGTCCAGCCGGGAAAGGCGATTGTAGTTTGGGGGTGGGTTTTTACCATGACATTGTCAATACCTAAACCTGAACTCGGTGGGAGACCCTGTATTAACTTTCCCAATAGCCTCCCCCATGTCTTGGTAAACATGGGGTCTTAGCGTCATATTCCTGCCCTGGCTCCTTGTGAGAGCATGTGGTTCCCATCTAAGCAAATTAGCATAATTCCAACTAAAATAAATCAGCAAAATCCCATCCCCTGCCACATTTATTGGTTGGTGATTGGCATGACATAGTTTGGGACAATGGGAGGAGCAACTTGCTGGAATATTTGTTCACCATTGTTCTCTTATATTCTGAGAGAGCTTCAGAGGCAACCCCTCTTTCTGCACGTGCTCAAAAAACAAGGAGCCCCTGGACTGTGGGCAACCATCTTCCAGCCACAAAGGGCCAGCCCTATTAAAATAAACCAGATATCAAGAAAGCAGGTGTTGTTAGTTGCCATAGATTCTGACTAGTAATGACCCCTTGTGCACAGAGTAGAATTGCTACATAGGGTTTTCAAGGCTTCTTAGTGGGTTTGAAAGGCCAACGTTTTTGAAAGTCCAACACTTAAGCATTTGCTGTTTGAATCAAACAGCTACTGAACTGAGATCTGCCTTCATTGATCAAACCAGCAGGATTTGAGTTTTCTGTTATTTGTAATCTTGTGTGTTTTAACTGACACAGGCCTAATGGAGATATTTTAGAGCAAAGATCCAACCATTAAATGAACAGTTGGATTAGATAACTTTTAAGGTCCCATTCCAGTGGTAAGATTCTATAGCTCAGTGGTAAAACTATAGAGAAACCCTGGGTTAGGAAAAGGTATGTAACTCCATCTGAGGGATTCATACTGTTTTCAAGAGAACGGAAGAATCAACTTCTCACCCTTCTCACACATCTAATTCAGAAGAAGAAATAGCTATCTGTACAAGCTGTCAATCATGGGGCTCCCTCAATCCTTTGGGCAACTGCTGGTGAAGATTTTCATATCTACTATACCCCATTAGGGGCTCCGGTGGTGTAGTGGTTAAGGCATTTGGCTGCTAACCAAAAAGTCAGTGGTTCAAACCCACCAGCCACTCTGTGGAATAAAAATGAGGCAGCCTGTCTGTTTGCACAAAGATTTACAGTCTTGGAAACCCAATGGGGGCTGCTATGACTCGTGATCAATAGGATGGCAGTGAATTTATTTGTTTTTTTATTATTATTATTTTATTTTTTTAGTTATTATTATATGAAAATTGGGCAATCTACTTCCATAGAGATCGACCTCAGAAACCCAAGGAGGAGTCGCTGTGAGTCAGATTCGACTTGACGGCAGTGAGTTTGGTTTTTGGTTTATAGTCTATTATTATTATAGTCCATATTTTTTTATTTTAAACTTTTCTTTCATTAGACTGTGAACTCCTTGAGGGTTGGGACTGTCATTTATCTGTCTATACCGTGCACCTAACATAGTGCCAAGAATATAGTAACAAAAACAAAAACAAACTCACTGCCAACAAGTCAATTCCGACTCATAGCAACCCCCACTGGGTTTCCAAGGCTGTAAATCTTTACGGAAGCAGACTGCCGCATCTTTCTTCTGTGGAGCAACTGGTGAGTTTTAACTACCAACACTTTGCTTAGCAGCCAAATGCCTTAGTTATTACACCACTAGAGCTTCTTAAGAACACAAAGGACACTCAAAAGAGGGGGAACTGGTTTTAAATCTATCAATCATTTGGCATTAAAACATGAATTTGTTTTTCATGCTGTAATGAAGTCTTTACATGTGTCATTTTTAATGGGGGAATATTATTCCTACCAGTGGGTTTCTATAATAGCCCTGACATATATGAAAGATGAAAAGAACAACAAAACTGGAATTTTGTATCATTTCAAAACTCATTTCTGGACCTTTGCTGACCTTGCTAGGTAGAGCCAGAAGGATTTATTGAAGAGCTCAGAGAGAAAGAACCAAGTAATACACCTTCAGTGGTAATTAATAGTATTTTAAGCTAATCAGCTAATCAAGATCAACAAATCAGTATTGAGAATATTTAATGAATATTTCTGACATGCAAGCCAAGGTGCTAAATTCTATGGGGAAGAGAAAGTTGAAGATCTACCCTGCCTTCAAAAAGGTTATAATCTGATGTGTGTGTGTATTATATATGTATTATATATATATAATATATATAGGAGCTCTGGTGGTGTAGTGCCTAAGGCATCTGACTGCTAACCAGAAGTCTGGCAGTTCAAACCCACCAGCCACTCCTTGGAAGGAAGATTGGGCAATATACTTCCGTAGTGACAGTGCCTCGGAAACCGAAGGAGGGGTTGCTATGAGTCGGATGCAACTTGACAATAGTGAGTTTGGTTTTTTTGGTATAATATATATAATGAAAGCACCATACTTATTTAATCTGTATGCTAAGTATACAATTTGAGAAAGGGAACTATATGAAGCATGTGACAACAGGATTGGAGGGAGACTCATTAACAATCTGTGATATGCAGGTAACACAACCTTGCTTGTGGAAAATTAAGAAGACTTGAAGCACTTACTGATGAAGATCAAAGACTACAGCCTTCAGTATGGATTACACCTCAACATAAAGAAAACAAAAATCCTCACAACTAGACCAGTAAGCAGTATCATGATAAATGGAATAAAGATTGAAGTTGTCAATGATTTCATTTTACTCAGATCCACAATCAACACCCATGGAAGCAGCAGTCAAGAAAGCAAACGATGCATCGCACTGGGCAAGTCTGCTGCAAAAGACCTCTTTAAGTGTTAAAGAGCAAAGATGTCATTTTGAAGACTAAGGTGCACCTGACCCAAGCCATTGGTATTTTCAGTAGCCTTATATCCATGTGATAGTTGGACAATGAGTAAGGAAGAGTACAAAAAAATTGATGCATTTGAACTGTGGTATTGGTGAAGAACATTAAATATACCGTGGACTGCTAGTAGAATGAACAGATCTGTCGTAGAGGAAGTACAGCCAGGATGCTTCTTAGAAACGAGAATGGCAGACTTCATCTCACCTACTTTAGTCATGTTGTCAGAAGGGACTACTCCCTGGAGAAGGATATCATACTAGGTAAAGTAGAGAGTAAGTGAAAAATGAGATGGATTGACATGCTGGCTGAGATGATGGGCTCAAGCATGGCAATGATTGTGAGGATGGTGCAGGACTGGGCTGTGTTTCATTCTGTTGTACATATGGTCACTATGAATTGGAACCCATTAGATGGCACTTAACAACAGCAACAGCATAAAATGTACATATATTTTATACGTATATGAACCAAACCAAACTTACTGCTGTCAATCGGATCCAACTCATAGCAACTCCTCCTTTGGTTTCCGAGGTGGTATCACTACGGAAGTAGATTGCCCAACCTTCCTTCCAAGGAGTGGCTGGTGGGTTTGAACTGGCAGCCTTCTGGTTAGCAGTCAAATGCCTTAGGCACTACACTACCAGAGCTCCCAAAGCAGCAATAGGGGAAAGCCAAACCAGTAATACTGTAGAATCCCCAAAACACTCATTACTAGTTAGCTCCAGGTGCCTTTGGAAGTGGAGATGAGGAAAAGGAGAACTATTACAAGGAGGGTTACAAGCCTGTTTAAAAAGCAGTCAGATCCCCAGATTACCTTCCCAATTCTATGCAGTCAGTCAAATGCTTTCTTTCCTACAAATGCAAAAAACTTGTGAACGTATTCTCTGGAAAAGGCAAAGCAGAAAGTCTCTAGGGGAGTTATATGAACATTGGCCTATTGCATGCTTAGGCCCCCAGCCATCTTCACCAACTTGGCTCTCAGAATCCTGCAGGCAGGCTTTCAACTTCCAAAGAAGAGATGAAAGGATCCTTCTCTGTGGAATCTATCAACCCAAGAGGAATTACCTGAAGGTTCTGACATGGCAGATTCCCAACCATAAGCCCAAACAGTTTACAGGGAAGTTTACAGTTAGCAAGCCCTATTCATTCACTCAGAGCTTCTGATGGCATTTTGGTGGCCTCTTCTTAAACATGAGCAGACAACCAAGTATCATCAAACATCTAAGGAAAACCTCTATCATGGAAGAAAGAAATCAAAACAAATAATAAGAAGTGAGTTAATGGAAACATATGCAAGAAAAAGAAAGTTCATCAAATAAATTATACACACACACACACACACACACACATATATATATACTTGCATATGTGTATATGTATGTATTCATCAAGAGAGAAATGCCATTGTGAAACCAAAGCAGCAGGGTGAAAAAAAAAAAAAA
>NW_006921602.1:22300286-22307928 GCF_000298275.1 Orycteropus afer afer
ATAGATACCAAATACATATATTTGGTATCTATCATCTATTGGTTTGGGATAAATAAATAAATATATATATACACACACACATACACATATATCAAAAGCACTTAGAATTAAAAACAGGAGAGTAGATGATATGATGAAAAATAATGAAAGGATTAGAAGAGAAAAGTTAAGAAGTTTCCTAGAAAATGTGAAAAATGTTGAATTGGCAAATATTGTGTTATCTATGTTTTTATAATACTAATTTTAAAAGGCCAAATACAAAGGACAGAAACCACAAGGAACCACTGTTCACTGAACCACTGTTCAATAACCTCACTGAAAACTAGAGGGCAATGGAACAAAACCATCAAGTTTTCTGAAGGAAAAAAAAATTTGATAAATGAATTACAGTACTTAATGAATAGGAAGTAGTTTTAAAATAACTCTGTACATCTTTTTAAAAGCAAATGCTACTTTTCTATGTTTATGTCAGTGTGACTTCCCGTTTGTTGTTGTTGTTGTTAGTTGCCATAGAATCAATTCTGCTCATGACTACCCCATAGGTATAGAATAGAACTGTACAGAGTTTTCAAGGCTGTGACCTTTCAGAAGTAGATCTCCAGGCCTGTCTTCTGAAGCACCTCTGGGTCGGTTTGAACCACCAACTTTTCAGCTAGTAGTTAAGTGCTTAGCCATTTGTGCCACCCAGGGAGTCTTCAATGTGACTTAGAGACACAGAAATAACACCCAACTGGGCTCCAGAGAGCACACAGTGGCATCATTAACAAATTCATATACGGTTTTGCTCACTGTTCTATCAGCATCTCTGAAGTATTTTGAAAATATTAGTGTACCCTGAATTTGGACAAGCAAAGAATTCTTTTATTTAATTGTTATATACTCTTTTGAATACAGTCAAATATAATATGCATATTCCTTATATATAGTAAGATCTCAATTGTTCACTACTATCAGGGAAGCATCCCAAAAAGCAAACAACTGTTAGGGATATATCTTTGCCATGTATTTGAAGAGGCATGTGCCTAGAAGCTAAACCACCTAATAGAACTACCTTTGAAGAGTTCGACAAACACCAAGCTACTTATTCCGCTCCACTCATTTACCCTGTCCTTGTTCGGAATAAAAAGTTTGAAAACTGATATGGAGTTAAAAACATCCACTAGAATGTAAACGCCATGGGGGTAGGAATTTTTTTCTGCTTTATTCACTAGTGTATTCCAAGCAGCTAGAAGACAGTACTTGGTGCAATATGTGTGCTTAATAAATATTCTTTGAATTTATGAAAACTGAAAACATAAATGACAGAAGGCAATAAAAAAATCCACTGCCATCAAGTTGATTCAGACTCAGAAAACCTATAGAACTGCCCCACAGGGTTTCCAATGCTGCAAAATTTTACAGCAGCAGACTGCCTCATCTTTCTCACACGGAGTGGCTGGTCAGTTCCAACTGCCCACCTTTTGGTTAGCAGCCAAATGCTTTAATCACTATGTCGCCTCACCAGAGCTCCTTTAGAAGGCAATTAGGAGTCTTCAGATTAGCAGCTGAGTTTCCAAGTAAGACTCAGATTTCTCAACAAATGAAAACTAAATTTGCCTTCACATTCTTATTGACCATTAGAACCAAACCTATAAAAGAATGGTAATGTTCATCGTCTTGTAAACAGCCTCTCTGTATTAAAGAACATTCCTCTGATATGACTCTTGCCTCTCTGGTATATAAATCAGAGCCCTTTTGCAGGAAAGACACAAACTTGGGACCTAGGCACCTGCATGAGGCGTTGGTTCAGAAAGGAACATGAGGAAACAGACTACGTGTGGAGCTGCCATTCTGCCCTTTGGTTATTGGTTTTCCCTTTTGATTTGTAGAATTTTTAACATAATATCAGACATAACCCTCTTTCTCTGATATGCGTTGCAAGTATTTTCACTTGCAATTTGTCTTTCTTTATGATGTTTTTGCATGCAAAAGATTTTTAAAATTTCTATGTAGCTTAATATATAAATCCTGTACAGCATCTGAGTTGTATTTAATAGTTAGAAAGTCCTATCTCCCTATAAGGCTTTAAAAAGAAATCAATAGGTAATTTTCTCCTAGTACTTTTGCAATTTCATTTTTTGTGTGTATTTAAATCTTCAATTTGTGTGTCAATTTATTTTGATATAAGGAGTGAGTTAGGGACTCAATTTATTTTTTCCAGTTGGCTATATAATTATCCTGAGAACACTTACTGACTGCAATACTGCTGAAGTAGATATCTACACTAAATCAATGAATCCTCTTATTCAATTCATGGTGCTAAAGGACCTGTATTCAATTATTAAGAAAGAAAAGTAGAAGATGAAAGAAAATGAGGATAATCAGGGAAATTATAAGTTTAGAAGAGTTTATGAGATTCTTTTTACTCTCAGTGACAGTTTTATTCATCATCACCGGAAAGACAAACTGGTGTCTATAGTTGATAACATTCCTCTTAAGATGAACCATCCCTTCCCCAGTCTGATCATATGCCAGCTTCATGGTACTGAGGTTTTTCAGTCCCTAGAATTTTACTTCATTGGTATAAGTAGGCACTAAATACATGTGCTCTATTACGGCAAGCAGGAGCTCTGGTGGCATAGCACCTAAGGTGTTTGACTGCTAACCAGAAGGCTGGCACTTCAAACCCACCAGCCATTCCTCAGAAGGAAGATTGAGCAATCTACTTCCATAGTGATATCGCCTCAGAAACCCAAGGAGGGGTCGCTATGAGTCAGATCCGACTAGACCACAGTGAGTTTGGTTTGGTTTTGGTATTATGGTAAGGATTCTTTACTCTTTTTTTTTTTTTTTTAATCTAATCTATTTGGGAAATAATTAATCTTTAATCTATGGGTACAGCCTGCACATCTCTTCAAATATGTTAGCTAACTTTCATCATTCCATTATGAGCATGTATGTTTTAGGAATTGCCTATCTTAAAAAGGACCTAACACTTGACCCCTCTGGAAGAAAAGAAATTGGCCTTAAAAACATGAGCAGGCAGATTCAGATTTGGGATTTTCATGGGAGTAAGAAGATTCTTCCTTTGCTTCCTTAATTCCTCTTATGACTCCAACTCTCTTACTTCTGAGCAAGCAGGTATCACTTAGAACCCACTGCCATTAAGTTGATTCTGACTCATAGCGACCTTCATTGAGTTTCCAAGGCTATAAATCTTTACAGAAGTAGATTGCCTCATCTTCCTCATGTGGAGCACTTGGTGGGTTTGAACCACCAACCTTCTAGTTAACAGCCAAATGCCTTCACCAACACACCACCAGAACTCTCTATCACAAAGAACAGTAATTTTCAAAGTGTGGCCTGGGACCAGTAGCATCAGCAATACCTAGGAATTAGTTAGAAATGCAAATTTTCAAACTGCATCTGACACCTACTCTGGGGGTGGGCCTCCATCCAAGAAACTCTAGGGGTGGAGCTATCAATCTGTGTTATAACAAGCCCTCTGTGCTTCTGATGAATGCTAAATTTTGATAAATAGTGCCTTAGTGTGGTGGCCCTGTGAGGTCCTTAACACTTCAGGATAATAAAAATGACCATGTCTTGGGCTGCCAGAGTTTACTTACCTGGAATAGATTCTTCATAAGAGAAAGCAATGCTGAAAAGGAAAAAAAGTGCATATAAAGTAACCATTTATAAATGGCTATGCCTAAGGCACTTGACTGCTAACCAGAAAGAAGGCTGGCGGTTCAAACCCACCAGCCACTCCTAGGAAGGAAGATGGGGCAATCTACTTCCGTAGTGATACTGCCTCAGAAACCCAAGGAGGAATAGCTATGAGTAGGGTCCGACTCGAGGGCACATAACAACAACAACAACAACATTAAAAGCAAAAGGTATTGCTGCTGAAAAGTCCAGAGAAAGGACACTATGTGACACCAAAGGCATTTGACTGCTAACCAGAAGGCTGGCACTTCAAACCCACCAGACACTCCATGTCTCATCTGGTAAATCCTTTCTTCAAGTTATTGATATCTTAGGTAAAATTGGTCTTTTGCCATTAATTTAAACATTCACAAAAATCAGAAGAATTGCGTGGTCACCATTCTCAAGTCCTTAGGTGTATATGCCTGGTTTTCCTCAATTAGGGACTTTTCAAGATAAAAACAGTGTTTTCCTTTTCTTATTAGTAACTGTATCTCTCCTCTAACCCCAACAATTCCTCAGTAGCTTTTTATTAATTAAATAAGGAATTGTTTTTGAATGAAAGTTGCCTTGTCTTGAAGTTCTTTCCCCTGGGTGATTTGATGAAATGAATTGATTGTCTTGGACTGGATGATTTAAATTGCTCTTAATTATCCACACTTATGTGAGAGGAGTTAGGGAACAATTGTTCTCATATACTGCAGAAATATTTTATTTTGGGACCATCTGTTGAATTTCTAATTTCACTGCACCAGCATTTTTATGCAATTACACATTAAGTTTTGGTGATTGGCACATTCTTCTCTAAATCCAAAATATCTTAGTATAAGTTTTTTCTGTTTCATTTGCATTATAAGCCTGCAGGATTTATTATTATTATTATTATTGTTGTTGTTTCTAATCTTTAAACATATCACCTTAAGCTTTCAAACTATAATCAGTAGCATGATAAAAGGATGCCGTGAATATTTTAAATATCTTTTACATCCGGAAATAATCAACTTTCTCTAGAATTGGAGATGAAACCTGAGGAAAATACTAGTTTGATATTGGCTCATTATTTCCCAGGGCTTTGGCTATCCTCTTTCATTCTGTTTCCAGTGGTCTAATGGTGTTCCATCTTGATTTTAGTGTCTTTAACATGATTGAAACTGGCAAAGAAAAAAACAGTCTTTGCTTTCTAAATCTCTGTGGTTGCATTTAGTCTTTTGATATGATTTGAGCCAAAAGTAAGAAAATGAAAATGAAAGCATTCATAATCATCTAGAATATACTTTCATTTCCTTCAGCAGCATTTTTATTTAAACAACCTATTCAGTATTTTACTTCCCTTTTAGCCAAATAATGCAGTTTTCTTAGAAATGTAGCTTCCTTACATTCATTTGTTGATCAATAGTGCAGTGATTTGTTACTCTGATGAACTCTGTAAGAACACAAGCTCTAATCCATAAGAAGAAACTCTCTAACTGACTCTCCCAAAGTGCTCCCGTATTGACTTGTGTGACTGTCAGTCACACTTGAATGGAGCTCACAATGCTAATGAGATAAAAAATCACAGGTTTATCCCCCAAAGGATCTGTTAACTTCTGTGAGAAAAGCAGGGGTCTCTTCATCACAGATCAGTCTCCTATTCCTGACCATCTCAAAAAATATTGGTCCCAGAAGGATAGAGCACGAGAATCCTGCTAGCACATCAATAACGCCATCTTTGTGTTCTTTTTTGCTCAATTTGTAGAACTGAAATGATATAGACATACGTACACATGGAAAAACGAGCCTTTGTGGTGCAATGGATAAGCACTAAGCCGCTAACCAAAAGGCCAGCAGTCTGAACCTGTCAGCCACTCCATGGGAGAAAGACCTGGTGATCTACTGCCTAGAAAACCCTATGGGGCAGTTCTACTCTGTCTTATTAAGATCGCTGAGTCAAAACGAATCCACAGCACACAACAACAACAACAATACATGGAGAACTTAAAAAGAAAAAAAAAATATTTAAAGCATTAGGGTGATTAGCATTAGCATGAATTTGTGGGTAAGAAGCACGCTTGGCTACTAGGAAAGTTTGGAAGTTTGAATCCACTCAGAAGCACCTCAAAGAGGCCGACTACTCAGGGAGGCAATCTACTTCAGAAAAAGGAGGAACTAAAAACCAGAGTAGAGCACGGTTCTGCTCTGACACACATGGGGCCACCGTGAATTGGGATCAACTTGGCAGCAACTGGTTTGTTTTTTTTTTTTTTGGTTCAATGGGTAAAACAGAAGAGGTAGAGGAAGATCTCTGCTCTTTTTTTTTTTTTTTTTTTGGTTCAATGGGTAAAACAGAAGAGGTAGAGGAAGATCTCTGCTCAAGTGGGAGCTAGTCCTCTGCTTTTCAAAGATGTTAGTACAACATTCTTTCTAAAATCTGACTCAGCATGTCAAAATGGGTCCATGATTTTGTTTATTCTATTTCTCAAGGAGAAACAAAGATTTAGACACAGTAAACAGTTTAAAAAATTTGTATTTAAAGACAAAATTGTTGTTGTTGTTTTGTGCCGTCAAGTTGGACCTGACTCATAGTGACCCCTCCTTGGGTTTCCGAGGCAGTATCACTATGGAAGTAGATTGCCCATCTTCCTTCCGAGGAGTGGCTGGTGGATTTGAACCACCAGCCTTCCGGTTAGCAGTCAAGTGCCTTAGGCATTATGTTACCAGAGCTCCTAAAGACAAAACAGATAACAGAAAATTCATGAAAGAGTAATTAGAAAGAGCTAATTAATGTGCATATTGGGAGCTCTGGTGGCATAGTGCCTGAGGCATTTGACTGCTAACCAGAAGGCTGCCGGTTCAAACCCACCAGCAGCCACTCCTCAGAAGGAAAGTTGGGCGATCTACTTCCATAGTGATACTGCCTCGGAAACCCAAGGAGAGGTTAATATGAGTCAGATCCGACTCCACAGCAGTGAGTTTGATGTTTTGGTATATGCTTATTATGAGGCATATAGGAGCTCTGGTGGTGCGATGGTTAAATTATTCAGCTGCAAACCAAAAGGTCAATGGTTCTAACCCACCAGAAGGTCCGCAGTAGAAAGATGAGGCAGTGGGCTTCCGTAAAGATTTACAGCTTTGGGAAACTTTTGAGGCAGTTCTACTCTGTCCTATAGGGTCGCTATGAGTCAGAATCAACTAAGTGGCAGTGGGCTTTTATGAGCTGTATTTGACTCAATGGTACACAACAACAACAATATGCATATCTACCTATCGAAGATATGCAAGTAACAATGAGATCTCACTTTAGAATTGTCAAATTAACAGATTTTTAAAAAACATAATGCTTAGTGCTGGAGAACAGGCAGTGATAGGCCCCCAAACACTGCTGGAAGGAATGTGGATTACTGAAAACCAATATGGAAAACAATTTAGGAATATGTATCAAGAACCTTCTAAATGATCCAACTTTTGACCTACTGATTCCATTTACAAGAATTCCCCACTTACAGGAAAATAAAGGAAAAAAGTTTTACCTGTAAAGAAAAACATTCTTTTCCTCAGATACAAAAATGGATATCCAGTGTCAGACAGTTGATAAGAAAATACAGTAAATCCAGAGATTTAAAAAACTCATGGTCTTTAAAAATGAAACGGTATGCAAAAATAAAATAAGCTTGATGTCCCCTTTCTCACCTGCACCTCTTTATATTTGATAGTTGTTGTTGTTGTTATGTGCCGTGGAGTCAGCCCTGACTCATAGCGACCCCTCCTTGGCTTTCCGAGGCAGTATCACTACGGAAGTAGGATTGGCCAACCTTCCTTCCGAGGAGTGGCTGGTGGGTTTGAACCGCCAGCCATCTGGTTAGCAGGCAAGTGTCTTAGCCACTATGCTACCAGAGCTCCCAGGGCAGGCTAATAAGAGGTGTAAAGACATTCCGATCAGGGGCCTGGAGAGGACAAAGCATTTGTCAGGAGGGGTGTGAGG
>NW_006921602.1:22308028-22309535 GCF_000298275.1 Orycteropus afer afer
CCTTCCTTCCGAGGAGTGGCTGGTGGGTTTGAACCGCCAGCC
Organism: Orycteropus afer afer; assembly: GCF_000298275.1. Lineage (NCBI taxonomy): Eukaryota > Metazoa > Chordata > Mammalia > Tubulidentata > Orycteropodidae > Orycteropus > Orycteropus afer. The sequence continues at coordinate 22,308,071 of NW_006921602.1, forward strand.
ATCTGGTTAGCAGGCAAGTGTCTTAGCCACTATGCTACCAGAGCTCCCATATTTGATAGTAAAATTCAGGTTATTTGATTTGACGTCTGAGACCCTCTGGGACACCCCCGGCTCACTCCTTGGTTCTTCCAGCTCCTGATTTCTTTACCAGCACTTTTCTAGTTCCTTGATCTAGTTCCTACTTCCTTGCTTTAGCGCTAATCCAACTATTTGGCACATATAATTCAGATAATATTGATTACATTTGTTAGTTTGTTTCTTTTAACCTTGAACTAAATTATGTATAGTTTTGTTTATGCTTAGTAATTAATGGTCCTTTTCAATGGTAAGTAATGCTTATTTTTGTGTTTGAATTGTAAAAGTAACATACTTTTACTTTAAAATTGGGAAATATCAAAAGCCAAACCAAACTCACTGCTGTCCAGTCGGATCCAACTCATAGTGACCCCTCCTTGGGTTTCTGAGGCGTTATTACTACGGAAGTAGATTGCCAACCTTCCTTCCGAGGAGTGGCTTGTGGGTTTGAACCACCAGCCTTCTGGTTAGCAGTCAAATGCCTTAGGCACTATACCACCAGAGCTCCCAAAACTGAGAAATAGACACATATTAAAATAAAATAACATAGTTTGACCACTTGAAGGACAACTTTTAATAGTTTAGAGAATTTTCTTCCTGTCTTAAGTATTTGTCAAATTTAAAAATAATTGGGTTTTGTGACTCTTAAAATATATTTTCCCAAGATGAAAAATCCAGAAAAGAATAAAGAATGTATATTTCATTTCTAATCCCACCAAACAAAAGTAACCACTAAGGATTTTTGGTATGCTTTTTTTTCCCCTCCTAATCTTTGTGTGTGTATATGTGTGTGTGTTTTTAAAATAAAAATCATACTTTACATACAGTTCTATAACCTAATTATTTTTTGAAAACTTCAAACACATACAAAAGTGGACGTAATAATACAATGAATCTCTTTTAATCTGTGATGATGCTTCAAAAATTATTCAGGCATCCCCAGTTCCAGAGAAGCCAACATTAAATGATTTCAAACACAAATAAAATACATCAGCATCTATCTCTAAGAGATAAGGACATTTCTTTTAAAATATAATAGCAATACTATCATCATATCTGTAATTTAAATAGGATATTTTAATAGCATAAAAAACTAAGTCAGTGCTATACCATGCGATCCTTAGCCTATATGACCATGAGACTAGAAGAACTAGATAGTGCCCAGCTACCACTGTCAACCATTCGGAGGGGGATCTAACTAGGAGATCCTGGATAGAGTGGAAGAACAATGTGGAACAAAACTCAAAATCATTAATTAAAAAAAAAAAAAAGTTTGCTGGTCTGACAGAGCCTGGTGGAACCCTTGAGACTATGGCCCCTAACTGCCCATAAGGTCTAGAATTGAACCCACTCTTGTGGCTTCCAGCCAAACAAAAGACAGGCATATAAG
>NW_006921602.1:22309840-22329439 GCF_000298275.1 Orycteropus afer afer
TTTTTTTTTTTTTTTTTAAGTGCAGTTAGTTGGTTCAATTTCAGATCCAAATAAATTCCACATGCTGCATTGTTCAGTAGGGGTCTGAAGTCTCTTAATCTATGGCTTCCCCCTCTTTCAATTTACTTGTTGAAGCAAAACTGGGTTATTTGTGCTGCAAAAGTTCCCATAGTCTAGATTTTTTGTATTTTAATTCCCACATGACATTTAATGTATTCCTTTATTTTCTGTAAACTATATTTAGGCACATAAGCTTGATCATATTCTAGTTTGATTTTTGGCAAGAATATATCATATGTGATGTTGTATATTTCCATCAGGAAGCCAATAATGTCTGCTTGCCTCTCTTTTTGTGAAGTTAGTCATCATTGATGATAATTGCTTAGCTGCATCATTTCATTAAAGACTATAATATGATGATGATATTCTATCTTTTCTTCATCATTTAGCAGGAATACTGCTGAAGAGAAACTTCTTCTCATCAACTATTAGGTTACCCTGAGGTACAATTTGTAAATGAGAAGTGGGATAGATACTTGATATGTTCTCTTCATTTACCAGTTTCAAAATAATGAGTTGGGTTCCTAGTATGTGCAAATGTACCAATAGGGTTTACTGTTTTAGAGTATCAATCTGAGCTAAATAGATTAAAACATGTTTAGTATGCTTCACTCCTGTTATGAATTGAATTGGGTCCCCAAAATATATATCTTGTAAATCCTAACCTCTGTGCCTGTGGTTATAACCCCATTTGGGAATGGCTTGTTTTCGTTGTTAATGAGGCAGGATTTAGTGTAAGGTAATTGTGAATTAACCTCTTTTACTATATGTTGTTAGGTGCTATTGAGTCTGTTTTGGTTCACAGCAACCCTATGTACAACAGAATGGAACACTGCCCATTCCTGCACCATCCTCAATCATGGCCATGCTCTGGCCCCTTGGTGCAGCCACTGTGTCAATCCATCTCCTAGAAGGTCTTCCCCTTTTTCGCTTAGCCTCTACTTTACCAAGCATGATATGCATCTCTGGGGACTGGTCCCTTCTGATAACATGACCAAAGAACGAAAGACGAAATCTGGCCATTCTCCCTTGTAAGGAGCATTCTAGCTGTACTTCTTTCAAGACAGATTTGTTGTTCTTCTGGCAGTCCATGGTATATGTAATATTCTTCACCAACATACAAAAGAGATAAAATGCAAGAAGAAATGGAGAAAGAGAGATGCCGAGCCACATGAAGATCATCTAGGAACAGAAGTTCAAAGAGACAAGGACCTTCCACCACAGCTGACAGAGAGACAAAGACTTCCCCTAGAACTGGCACTCTGAATTGGGACTTCTAGCCTCCTAAACTGAGAAAATAAATTCCTGTTCGTTAAAGCCATCCATTTTTGGTATTTCTGTTACAGCAGCACTAGATACCTAAGGAAAAAAAAAAAATTCACTGCCGTTGAGTTGGATCCAACCCATAGCGACCCCTCCTTGGGTTTCCAAGGCAATATCACTACAGAAGTAGATTGCCCAATCTTCCTTCCAAGGAGTGGCTGGTAGGTTTGAACTTCCAGCCTTCTGGTTAGCAGTCAAATGCCTTAGGCACTATACCACCAGAGCTCCCAGATACTTAAGACTCTTCATTATATTTATTATCCTAATTCATGCTCAAATTGTCCCCTCTTTGACCAGTGGGAGCAGCTTCAAGTTGGTTCTCAAGTCCTTTCTGACATGTCCCAATAGTCTTTGATATTTATCTTCTGGTAGGACAAGATGTTCCAGGATCATCTCCAGTCCTAGAACTAGCCAGTTCTCCAAGAGCCCTGGAAAAGATTATTTTTTTAATGGTTGCATCTTATCGATATATCATTATTTAATTAAGCAGCCCACTATTTGGATGGAAGAGACTTTAGTTTCACACTAACTCTTATTATAAATTAAGTGCTAAACAGTTGTATGGAAATAGTATGTATAAGTAACTGATGGTGCAATTACAAACACTTTCTCTATTATTTACTGGTTGAAGAAAGCCTAGTCAATTGGCTCATTTATGGCCTGATCCATAAACCAGAGTACACTGTACACCTATTACATACATCTGCCTATAGGGTAAAAGGAGCCCTGGAGGGTGCAGCCAACAACAACATGAATTGCAGCGGCTTTCAGTTAATGAGTTTTGACCAATAGCACCTTTATCCCACAGAACCTGACCACATGAACTGAGTAAATAAATGGGTGATGGCAGTCACTGCTGACTTCCCTCTGGAAGACTACTGCTACAGAACCATTTTCTTCCTAAAGAAAAGGGTTGCTGCTCTTGCCCAGGAGTCTTGGAAAATGGGCTTTTGAATATTCTGACTAGGAAAGGAGAAGATTGTTTATGACATATCAATCAGAATTAGAAGCATCACATTAAAAAAATTAAAGAACATTGTTAGTACTCAAAATGTACACCAATTGCTTTTATTTGTAAAATGGTTTTATTCACTTTAACATTTTAGTCAAATCATATAGGGAATTTTGGGTGGTTGGGAAGGAGTGACTTTCATAATTCTTAGGAGGAAGGGAATTGTTTTCTAGATAAAATGTTCTTTGTAGTTATCAGTAAGCCACTTCCAATGAAGTTTACCACCAAAATCTTCCAGTTATCATACTCCCACCAAGCTTTATCTAATCCTCTTGGGTAGGTAATGAAATGTCCAGGGATTACAGTTCCAGGAAGGAGAATATCCTTAGGGGCTAATGAGTGTTAAGGACTACATAAATATGTTGCCCCCAATACCAGGAGTTTTATATCAGGTTTGCTGCCACCTTTTAATTCATTGTTTGCAAGTCCCATCCTATAGGCAAAAATCCATTGCTATGGAGTTGATTGTGAATCATAGTGACACTATAGAAAAAAGAAGAACTGCCCCATGAGAGTTCCAACGCTATAATCTTTATGGATGCAGATTGTGATATCTTTCTTCCATGGAGCAATTGATAGGTTTGAGTTGCAGACCTTTTGGTTAGCCCTCAAGTCAGCCCCCAACTAATGGCAACCAAAATGATGCCTGGTCCTGTGTACATGGGATCGTTGTTATCCATAGGGCTTTCTTTGACTGATTTTCAGAAGTAGATCACTAAGTCTTTCTTCCAAGTCCATCTTAGTCTGGAAGCTCCACTGAAACTTGTTCAGCAGTATAGCAACATGCAAGCCTAACAGGCAAGTGGTAGCTATATATGAGGTGCATTGCCTAGAAACTGAACTCAGGTTGCCTATACAGAAGGAGATAATTCTACCACTGAACTATCAATGCAATGTCCTCTGCAATTTCGTAGGCACATTTTAAAAAAGAAAAGAAAAAACCCTCATTCCCAAGAACAGTTAATAGGAGAAGCTATTCCTATCAGCTGCCAGTATGTGTATGAGATGCCATCTAGGTCACCACTCAGAATGATCTTTGCCTTATGGGGTGAGGATCATTCTGAAAGAGGTACAACCTCTCCTCAGATGGAAGGTCTGTTTCCTGGCATTCATCTCTACGCCCCTTTTCTGTTATTAATTCTGGGGAGATGAGGTTTTAGACAATGACTTGTCTTGGCTAGATTCATATGGCAACCCTGTCACTAACTACTTATGTGACATTGGATAAATCTGGTAACTTTTGTGAGCTCCATTACTTTGGCTGTTAAAGAAGCTTAAGATGACATGTTTCTATTGCATTTATTTACATTATATCACAATTATGCATTTTTTCCTACTTTATTGAAGGATAATTTACGTATCATAAAATTCAACCATTCCAAGTTATTCAAGTCAATGAATTTAATGAATTGATCAGCTTATGGAATAATCATTTTCCTTATCCCAATAGGCTCCCTCATGACCATTTATAGTTTATCCCCATCCACACCCCTGACGCAGGCAACCACCAATCTACTTTCTGTCTCTATAGACTTGCCTTTTCTGGACATTTCCTATAAATAGAATTATACAATCCTAATTGTTATACAAGGTTTTTTCTGCTATATAGTGAGTTTCCAAGTGGCCTATGTCTAACTGAACTGCTTATCTACAATGCATAGCAGTGTTTCGTACACAGTAGGTGCTCAAAATAATTTTTTAAAGTATTGATACATATCTTAATAAGTCATGAAGATTTAGTCCACTAGACTCTTGTTACTCAAAGCATAGTCCCTAGACTAGCAGCATGAACATCATTGGGGTGCAAGTTAGAAATGCAGAGTTGGACCCTACCCAGATCTACTGAATTAGAACCTACATTTTCACAAGATCCTCAGGTGACTCATATTCTCATTAAAGTTTAAGAAGCACTCATCTGGACTCTGTAAATCCCATGAGAGCAACAATAACAAAAAAACCCAAACCAAACTCACTGCCATTGGGTCGATTCCGACTCTTAGCAGCCCCCATTGGGTTTCCAATGTTGTCAATCCTTGTGGATGCAGACTAGCTCATCTTTCTTCAGTGGTGCAGCTGGTGGATTTGAACTACCAACCTTTTGGGCAGCAGCCAAATGCCTTAACTACTATACCATATATTTGGCACATAGTAGGTACACAATAATATTTGTTGCATGAATAAATGAGTGATGATACATATGAAAGCATTTTGTAAACTGTTTAAGCCCTAAATACACAGAATTGCCAAAGAACAGAAGTATGGATTTTTAGCTTCACTAAAATCTGTGAAACAGTTTGGACTGACACTTTATAATATCAGTTTACATATTGAAGCAAGTATATATATATTTTTTTATGTGTGAGTGACAAATCCATGAGGAAAGCCAGTTTTAGAAAAAAATATAATAATCCCTTAATTGAAATGGACTTATAGTACATTTACTAGCATGGCAGTTAATTATGGAACTTCTTATTTCTAAAGATTCACAAAGAAAATTTATTGCAGCTCTGTTTTGTATGAAAGATAAGACCTTGATCAACAGCTAAGAAGCCAATGTTAGATGTTAAGAAATAGGACTGGTAGATAGATGCTGCATAGTTAGCATCAAACTCTAGTTAGGAAAAGCCATCTAGTTGTCCACTTACAATCTTCTGGCTCAACATGCTTTAATTTATTCATTTGATTATTCTTCAAACCATCAAACATTTATCAAATTTGTCACTATTTGACAAGTGCTGTGCCAGGGTTTTCTGATGGATTGCCAGGTATAATATTCTTCTGGAGTTTCATATCAATACAATGATGACAGTTTATATTACGTAGGATAACAAAAGAATTTTTATGATTTATGAATTCATGAATGGTTAAGTTTTTAAATACTATAAAAATTAAACCACATTAATCTGTTAAATATATTTTCCTGACAAATTAAGGCTACATGATTAACACTTAGGGAATTGTTCTGGTTACCTAGTATCACTGACAGGAATATACCACAGATGGGATGGCCTTAACAAACAGGAGTTTATTCTCTTACAGTGCAGGAGGCTAGAGGTCCAAGTTCAAAGTGCCAGGCTCTAGGGGCTGGGTGAAAGCCCCTCAACCTTGGGCTTCAGCTCTGCCTCCTGCTCCCGGCCCACTGGAGCTAGAGGCATCTCTTCACTCAGGCAGCTACTGGCTGCTGAGGCTGCCAAGCCCAAGGTTAACAAGTAAAAAGGCACAGCCCTGATGTTACCAAACCACATGGCAGGCCATTAATTCAAGTCCATTTTAAGTCCCTAGGTCGGCAGAGCATGACAGGCTGCTGAACAACTACACAGCTAACATGCAGGGTCCAAGCATGCCCTAAGCTAAAGAGCGTTCCCCAAGGCGTCTGCTTATATACAGGAAGCAGACCACATTCCCTAAGGCAGCTACTCAGCTGCTCGCAGTAGATTCTACCGTGGAGTTGATTACCAATCTCATCATGGGGAATACTACATCCAGCTTCCCAGCCTTTCAACCAGGCCCAGCCAAGTTGACACACAAACTGAACTACCACAGGAATAGAAATTGTTTTTTTAGAGTTGTTCCAAGGAATGTAACAGATGTTATTTTCCATTTGATCCTCCAGATCCATTTTTCACCTTATTTGCCTTGCTCCATACTGGAGGCTGATCACTATGGACCACACACCACTCAGGCATCCTTGCCTCTGGCTTCTGGTTGGGTTTGGCCAATGGGAGGCAAAGCAGAAATTTGGGGATTGGGAGGAAAAGAGGTTAGATATGTATTCCTTAGTTCTTTGCTGGGCCACATTTTAGCATGGCTACATTTCTTTATGTTGTTGTTGTTGTTGTTATTTGCCGTCCAGTCAGCCCCGACTCATAGTGACCCCTCCTTGGGTTTCTGAGGCAGTATCACTACGGAAGTAGGATTGCCCAACCTTCCTTCCGAGGAGTGGCTGGTGGGTTTGAACCGCCACCTTCTGGTTAGCAGTCAAGTGCTTTAGGCACTATGCTACCAGAGCTCCTACGTTTCTCTATAGTCACAGCTTTTGTCAGGCATCTCTTAGCTCTTTTTGGGTTCCATTAACACCTCCTTCTCCTCCTTCAGGCTTAAAGCTTTTCTTTATTGCCAATCCTATGCACTACCATTACTTGGTTCCCTTAATTCCTTTCACACCTTTGTCAATAGTCCCTTTATTAAGCTTTATGAGCTTGCTTCTTTGAGTGTGCCACCAAAAGGGATACAAGAAGTAATCGATCCGCCAATATCTAAGGATTGCCTTCTGGGCTGCACTGTTAAGACATACCACACATGATCTTTCTCCTAAGATAGTTATAATCTATCATTATCACTAAGTTATAGTCCACTGAAGAAGATAAAACCAACACAGGTGAAGCAATTAGGAAATACTACACATTGTATCTAATGAGAGACATCTGGTTTTTTGCCCTTCAGCATCCATTTATACTTCTCACAACCATAGCCTTATTTTTCTCTTGGAAGTTACCTCTATCTTTCTCAGTCAATGTGATGTAGACTCACTCTCAACTCCATGAGTAAGCATTAGAATCAAGCCTGACCTACTGCATTCCACTGACCACATGTCCTAATCAGAGCCAATGAAATATAAGAAGACTATTCCTGATACCTGGGGGAAAAGAGGCATGCGCTCTTCTACTGAGATTGCTAACAGTAAGGATTATGTGAACTGGAGCTGCCAGAAGTCACCATATGGAGCCTGAAAATGAAGCCAACACAGAACACAGAGCCAAGAGATGAAGAGGAACAGAATCCTGATGACATTGCTTAAGCCCTTGGATCAGGCTCTGCCTCAAGTTAAATATATCACTAGTTTCTTAGTTATGTCAGCCAATATATTTCTTCTTTGCAGAAGTCAGAATTTTGTCACCTGTAATAAAAATAGCTTTAACAATTTGGAAATTGCTACCAGGAGTGGGATCAGTAAGAGAAAAAATAACTAAACCCACTGCTGAGTTGATTCCGACTCATAGTGACCCTATAGGACAGAATAGAATTGTCCCATGGAGTTTCCAAGGCTGTAATCTTTATGGAAGCAGATTATCACATCTTTCTCCTGCAGAGTGACTGATGGGTTCAAACCACTAGCCTGTTGGTTAGCATTTGAGTGCTTAACCACCTGGGCGCTTCATCAATAAGAGAAAAATCCTAAAATGCCAAATCTGGTGAGTCAGGTCAAGTAGATGAGAACCCATCTATGCTGGGCTGAGAATTCAATAGCAAAGCAGTAGGTCAAACTGGCACCTGTTGTCTACTAGGATTCAGACCATGTACCTATCAAAGATAAACTGCAAAAGGGCTTGTTGTTAAATGGTCAGATACTGTTTGTTGTTGTTATCTGCCATCAAGTTGGAGCCGACTCATAGCAACCCCTCCTTGGGTTTCTGAGGCAGGATCACTACGGAAGTAGATTGCCCAACCTTCTTTCCAAGGAGTGGCTGGTAGGTTTAAACCACCAGCCTTCTAGTTAGCAGTCAAGGGCCTTAGACACTACGCTACTAGAGCTCCCATACTAGAGTCCATGATCTATTTCTTGTTGACTTTTATTAAGGTCTTATAAGAATCATGCTTAGGATTGAGCTTGACTTTTCCAAGCAGAGAGGGGGAAAATACTGAATTGTTATTACTCATCACTTTTATTTATAGGCTACAGAGATGACAGAAACATCAATAATCTGGAGCCACGAAGCATTGGAAAAGCCCCCAAATAATGATAATGCCAATGAAGGCAAATAATGGATAAGACTGGTACTTGTGAGAAGTCTGAATATACCTACACCTCTCTCAAGCAAATACTGCCTACTAAGAAAGGTAATCATTATCTGATTCTTCATACCTACCCACTTTCAACCCCACACAGTGGCTATGGTTTCAAATTGTTCTGATGCAGAAATCAAAATGGAAGCCTTTAAAATAGAATACCAAGACCTACTGCTAAAAGACAAAATAAATAAATAAATAAAATAGCCATATTGGTATCTAGATTCAAAGACTGCAACTTAAAATGACCTATGGCTTTGGTTTTCCCACTTCCTGCCAACCTCCCCCCCTCCCGCCTCCGCCACCATACATACACACCATGGCCAGAAGCAAAGAGACTGGAAGCTTATGAAGAATTAAAGAAAATTGTATTGTGAAAAAAATCCTAATGCTGATGAACAAAAGTCAAGTGCCTTAGGGTAAAACTTAACTCTTTTAACAGGTAATGTAGAAGTTTAAGTGGCTTAACACAATAGATGTTTATTTTTCACTTTAAGTCCAATATCAATGTTCCTGATTGGCAGGTGGCCTTCTACAAGGTCATTCAGTGATGCAGATTCCTCCGATCTTATGGCTCTGCCATCCTCCTCCATGGTCTTAGAGTCCTTTTGGTGCAGCCAAAGGAGAGAAAAGAGACTGGAGAAGATACACTTAGTTCTCAGCCATGTTTGCCCAGAAGTCATAAACATTACTTCCATTCATATTCCATTGGAAATAGTCACATGACTTTACTAAGATAAAGGGAAGGCTCGGAAATGTAGCTCCTGGGTAGGAAGACACTTCCTAGTAACAGCTACACAATAGAAGAGAAATGCAATTATGTGGTGGTAAAAGTCATCTGTGCCATAGCAAGTAAAGTTTTATTCCTAAAGCAGGTTCCCACTGTATCAACAGGAAACTAACTGCAGAAGAAGTGTGGTCCCTGGAAGGATCATCTTTCCCTACATTGGCTACTACAGCTGTGGTCATGGAGGAATGGTGGGTAAGAGAGATCCTTTAAGAGTAGAACATATGTCAGTCAGATAAGTTAATCATAGAACTTCCTCCTCTTTCATGGTAGGAAGCCTTTGCTATTTCTATCCAGCAAGACATGATATGTTATGAATTGGAGACCACTGTATTTTTCCAAATGTGAGTTTTCATTGCAGTTGTTTTCCTTCTCTGTCATATCACATATTTTCTAGTTAATTTTATCATGAAACATTAGGTTACCACACCATGAAGAACTGTATCTCTGCATAATGGACAGGCATGCTTATCACCCTGCTATCCTGGACCTGCAGTTATGTGCAATAACTAGATAAGACTTTGGATAATCTATCTTTGGGAAGGAGATGAGTATCTTTTTGTTGGCATAATATATTGTTGCATTGAACAGGCATAGACATTTCTGAAGGGACAATAAGAAAAGAACAGGGATGTGTGTGGTGCTGCTGTTTCTATAATCCAGGTAACATCACCCTTCTTTTTATAATCTAGTTTTTCTAATGAAATCACCTTCTTATGCCATTCTCAGTTCAAATGTTGCTGTAGATCCAACTCCAGGTGTCATGTCAAGCCATCTGAGCATCTCATCATCTTGGCAACAGTGATTGGTTTAGGAATAGGCACTGGATTTTGCTGTCAATGAGGATGGCATGAGCCCAGAGCTGCTAGTTGTTCCCTGCCAGTTGTGACCTTAAGAATGAAGTCAACAAAGCAGATGAGACAGCTAATATATAGCAGGTTATCGGAATCTTGATGACATAATTTGAGTTCTTCAATCCATGTCTAACAAAATTATCTTGGACTTCTCGGCCATGTGAAACAATAAATTCTTTTCTCTGCTTAATCCAATTTTGATTGAATTTTATGTGACTTGAAACCAACGAATCCATACTGAATCAAATACTAAGTTGTATGAGGTCATATTCATATACAAATACACAGAGGAATGAATGAACATGAATGTATTGTGGGACAAGCCTGACTTTAAACAGAAGGGGTTGGCTGAGGAGTGTTTCACAGGTGTAGTTCTACAGAGAACTAAATTGGGTCAAACATTTGAAAATCAGTCAGAAGAGCTTAAATTTAATGGAATAGAAAATATAACCATGAAGTTACTGAAGCATGAAGAGATTTCCTAAAAGAGAAGTTTTAGATGGGTTATTCTGGCAGAAGAGATTGGAGCAGACAGAGAAGGAAGACAGAAAGACCATATAGGGACTGTTGAACTAATCTTGGCTAGCAGTGTGCAGGGCTTAGAGACCATGTAGTGGAAACAGAGGAAGGGATCTGACGTGAGACATTTTAAAGGATAAATTGAAGACCTTGACAAATGGCAGGATAAAAGGAACAGAGGAATGAGTCAACAATGAAATCCAAGTATTAAAGCTTAGGAGACAGAGAGAACAGGATTGCTGATGAGAAAGAAGGGAGATGATTGTGGTGAGACAGATAGTAAGAGTGATTTTGGACCTGCTGAAATTTGAAAGATGGCAGGATATCCAATCAGCAATGTCCATTAGGCAGTTGAAGGTGTGACTATACCAGTTAGAACAAAACTGATAGCAATGATAAAGATCTGGCCAAGATTCTACAGAAGAATCCTGATCAAGAGGAGGAATATACAGAATAGAATTTCAAATTTTCAAGGAAACCAGACTTTCTGTAGGCCACTGAGGCTAGATGAACCCTTGAAACTATTGCCCTGAGATAAATCTTTAAACCTTATACCAAAATTATCCCTTGAAGTCTTCTTTAAACTAAACAACAGTTGAGCTTAATTAGTATAGAATGTCTACCTTGAGCATTGTGCTCTTTCAGAGAATTATCTAGATGGGATCAAGTTGACAACAGCAACTTAAAAGATTGATAGGAAATTTAGGGGGCAATGAGTTTATATTAATGGGGAGGAACAATTCAGAAAAAGAAGGTGAGAACAGTAGCACAACTTGAAGAATGTAATAAATATCACTGAATTATACATGAAGAAATTGTTGAATTGGTGTATGTTGTGCTGTATATATTCTCAATGACAACGGCAAAAATATTTTTTAAAGAAGATAAAAGATCTGCAAAGAAGGCACATTTGAAGTAGTACTTCTCTTATCTAGAAGAGAAAAAAGTAGAAACAAATACTTACTGGTAAAGACCTGAAGGAAAAGGAAACATCCATGAGTGAAATGGACCTAGTGCTGGGTAGAGAGATATGGGAAGAGCAAGAACTTGTAAACACATAAAAAGCTTAGAAAAACGTTTCAAATGATGTTAAAAGCAAACGCTAAGTCCATACATACTCTAATTATACACCATCAGGCCCCTCGCTAACTGTTCTTCCTACTCACTGCACAGCATTCACATCCTTGTTTTCCACCAATTCAATTCACCAAACACTCCCCGACTTCAGAGGCTTTGCAGTTAATGTTCCCTCTGCGTGGAAAGTTCTTCCCCCAGATATGTGTTTGACTTTCTCCTTCATTTCATTCCGATAGATCTGTTTAAAGGCAACTTCTTCAGAGGCCTTTCTGGATCAACTCAACCTAAAATAAAAGACTACCACTCCCAACTCCATCATTCTCTGTCCTTCTACTCTATTTCTCTTCACAGCACTTACCACTATATAGCATTAAATTGAGTATCTGTCTGTAAATGCATTGTCTGTTATTTGTAGTACGGAATGATGTTCCACAAGCACTGGAACATCATTCATGTATCACCAGTAAGTAGAACAGAGCTGACACAGAGTTCCCAAAAAAGTATGTTTAATGAATGAATGAAAGGCATGCAGTAAATGAAGCAAAAATATTTTTTCAAAAGAGGGCCGAGTTAAAGTTACTGAAGTTCCTAGAACATTCTTATGTCTGCCAAACACTCTGCCTAAGGTCCCCATCTCTGCTCCAGCTTTCTAAGCAAAGAAAATTTGGGGAAATTTGCTACTGCCAAAGCAAAGACAGACTTGAGATAATTTTCTGGATGATTCTAGTAAGAATTTGACTTTCTCCTGAGTTATCCCTTTAGTAAGAGGTATCTCCAAAACCAGATTTGGCAGGGTTCTTTCTCCTATTTCCATCTCAACTCCCAAGTGGAGCTTTAAGAAGAAAACGAACTGGCGGCTGAAGGGCTCAAGCGTTCAAAAGTGTTTATCTTCCCAGGTACCAGCAGCTAGGTGAATTTCGGAAGGAGGATGAAAATTTGGAAGGGGCACGAGTCACAAGCCAGGTAGAAAAAGGAACCAAGGCCAATCTCCGTTGATCCTTTGCTATATTACCCACCTGTCTACTGCAGAAACTACATAAACAAAAATGCAAAGAAGTGGATAGAGGTGTTTTCAACCAAGTTTCAATCCCCTGAGGCTGCTCCCCATCTCTCCCCTCCTCTCCATCTCGCCCCTCCCAAGCTGCAGGCTCTGCCACCGATTTCCGCTGATTCCGGCTGGAGAGAGCCCGGAATCCAATTACTTTTCCCAGGAGAGGGCAATCCATTCGTCTGGCCGCGGAGAGAGGAACCGAGGCTAGAAGCGACAGAGGTCGCCCCTCCTCCGCCCGCTCCCACTTCCCGCCGCCCAAGACTGGGCCCCAGCAGCTCTGGGCTGGCCGACCAGCTTGGTGGAGGTAGCGCGCGACACAGCCGCTGGGACTATTTGTCCTTCCGCGCGCCGCTCTGTGCAGCGAGAGGCCCGCAGCGCTGCAGCCCCAGCGCCGACGTCGGCCGGGCTGAGTGGCAGGAGATTAGCCAAGGGCTTCCCCCGCCGCGCGCCCCGGGCCAATCGCCTCCGCGCGGGCGGTGCTCGAGGCACGCGCACACGCACATTCCAGAATCCACGCCTCTCAGGAACATCCTCGACCCCCTCGCACCCGCCCTTTCCCACCCCGAGTTCTTTGCCACCCGCGCCTTTCTCCTGGCCATTGCCGGGTCCCAACCTGGATTCCTGTCTTGTGAGCCCCCTGATGCTCCTCTGAAGTGAAAGTGAAATTGGGAAAAAATACCAAAGTGTCTTGTAAGAGAACAGTAATACACATTTTCGTCAAGGTTTACACTATCGCTCCACCACTGACCACGCTTTCCTAAGAGAGTGTAGAATGATGCCATGGAGCCTTCTCGTTGCGAAGGAAGAAAGAAGGCTTATCTCCTGATTTAGAAACTGGGTGGGGTACTCATTGGACGTTCTTGAGTGTTCTTTATTAACAGAATCTTAAACTGGTGGACTTCTCATTTGGTTCTCAGCTGTGTGGTCCCTTCAGCACATCTAATACATCGTTTCCTTTCTCCCTCTGGGATGGAGTGGGGTGGGGAAGCATTCTATCCTGCACACATTTTTCAGTCTTACTGAGGCCACTTGACAAGCCCGCTTGAAGGAGAAAACGCTATATTGTGTCTTGTTTTCTCATTTGAATTACATCCTCCTGAGACTGTGGCTGACCCTTAGGCCCATGGTGTTCTTGAATGTGATTGACATGCGTGATTAGCAGGCTAGTGAGAGAGAACCAGGGAAATTGCTATCAAAACAATTACATACAGGGACATCAGAACAATGGATTGAGAGCCCAGGGACTTAGAGGCCATCCCAGCTCTGCCATAGACACCCTCTGGGACGTTGGTCAAGTCAGATCATCTCTTTGTGTCATCGTTTCTTCCTGGTAAATTCAACAAAACTATTCTTACCATTCTCCATCTCAAAGTGTGTTATAAAAATAAACTTAGATAACTAAGATGAAAATATTGAAGATTTTGTTTTGGAGAAGGTGGTGGCTGGTGAAAGACATTATCTGAATGGAAGATTCTATAAAAGGAAGCCATTTGACTTTCAGTCTACAGTCTAGCCATTTCAATTAAATTCACTACACGTGTTGAGATTAACTTTGTAAATGCAAAGTTTTATATTGGAGTTATGCTTACTCCTGCATAGTCTGATACTCTCCCATACCTATGCTAGGTCCCATCCCTACTTCCAGGCCTTTTCATTCTTTACTCCTACTCAAGAATGGCAGAGCACTGCTAGATACAGATACTAAATGATACTGTGGTTGGGGCTCCCCATTCAAGTTCAAGCTGTGGCTTGAGGGTTCAGACATGTCTGGGTATGTCTGTGGAACTGATGGGACAACGCCCCACAATCCTGTTTACTGGAGTGACTGAGGAGCCTCCTGGGAGAGAACATGCCCTAAGGGAAAAAGGAGCCAAACACAATGAGCTTGAGCCAGGAACAAAGACTAAGTCATGAGAAGAGAGATGTCATTCCAAGTCATTCTAGTCCAGTGGGAATACAGATGAGGCTAGGGAAAGGAAGGAGTGAGAGGGAAAGAGAGAAGGAAGCTATAGGTGAAAGTGAAATACCTATTTCAAACTTTTAGAATCCTGTATTTCACATTCATAACATAACACATGCTCTTACCTCCTACTTTACCAGAAAAGATCAAGGCATTAGCACAAGTGCAAGCAACAGAGAACCTTACTAGAGGTGGCTTTTATAAAACAAGGAATTTATTTTCTCATAAAATAAGTTTGGAGGAAGGTGATTCCACTTCTTTTTGCTCTACCATCCTCAGCATAATAGGAACATCTCCTGTCATTGCCCTTCATGGCTACACTACTGCTTCAGTAGTAGTGGCATCAAATATAATCAGTTGCATCCAGCAAAGAAGAAGGATATTGGCTCCCATATTTCTCTGTTTCTCATAAAGGCCCATTTCCAGAGGCCTCTAGCAGAATTTCTCTTGGGTTTTATTGGACAAGTATGTATCACACACCCATCCTAAACTAATTATTTTTGAAGGGAATAAGACTGATTATAATTCATCCTTAATCCTGCGGAAGAAAATCACCTTTTATGAGCACGTGGGCAGGTATAATCCAAATATCCAAATTTTGCCAGAAAGAAATGAGCTTAGGTGCCAACAGGTTCTTATCTTTTTCTTCACTTCAAGATGTTTCTACATACTCCCCTCTACCTCAAAATATGTCTGTATCTTCTTCTCTTCATAACCTCTATATTGTTCTTTCTTAACCCATATTCTTTCTGTACTATCTCAATGGAGAAGTAAACCTCCTCTGTCTCAAGATCTGTCCCTCTATCCAACTGATAGATCCTTGGCCTAGCTGTCCTAGCATCTCACAGGGACCCCTGAACCTGCAGGATGTTCACTTGGCCCTCTATTAATGTTAATAAGAGGTATGAAACCCCTTTCATCAGGAGGATGCAAACTGAAAGACGGAAGAACATTTCTGTATCCTATCAGAGGGGCTGGGGAGCTGAGACCAAGATCCTTGTCTACCATGGTTCTAAGGAGTCTCTGGTTAGTGCAATCCAAAACATTGGTGGTTTGAACCCACTGAGACACCTCTGAAGAGAGACCTGGTGATCTGTGTCTAGAAGCTCATGGAGCTCAATTCTGTTCTGCAACACATGGACCATCATGAGTCATGTGTTAGAATTGAGTCAAATGCAACTGGTTTGGTTTTTGGTTTTCACCAGTGTTCTATACTTGGGCTTCTCTTTGCTAGTCTTCAATATGAGAGTGACATGTGGTATCTTCAGCCACTTGTCTGGGAGCTGCTTCCATTCCAATCATCCCTACTCCTCACCCTACTTCTCCCTACCTGCCAGATCCAATCCCCTGGAAATTGAGTTCTACTGTATTTTTCTGAGTCCCATCCTGCAGTAACTCTGATAATGGCTTGTTTGGAATCCAAAATGTGCTCTATTTCTTCCTAACCTATTCATTCATTTATTCATGTAACAAATATTAAATGTTGACTCTCCCTATAATATGTTACTATGCTAGATAGATGCTAAGGAGACATTTGTAAATGAGCCAGAGACCCCTACTTTCATGGAGCTTACATCCTAATAGGGGAACTTTGTCTCTCCCCTAAGGCTTAGTTTAAAATTCAAGGTTCTCTTACAAGGACCACAATGGAAATAAAAGTAAAAGCAATGGCAAGTCATTGCAGCCCCTGTTTTAATCCTTCTCAAACAACTACCATTATTAGTCTAAATTATTTTGATCTTTACACAGCTCATAACATATTACATCTTTTCACTGAGGCCATTGTTTCAGACAATTACAGTTTCCAACAAGATAAACACCATGTAGGGCAATGCACTTGTGGTACAATATGCTTTATTAATAATATGCCTTGTCAGCTGAGCCAGCTAGGCTATGGATGGATGATTACAGCAAAAATGGAGCCTGTATCTGATGCAAGTTTATGTATCATCAGAGTTGTTACCCTATCTCTGCTCACAGTCAGGAACCTGTCAGATCTTATTCAGCAGAAAGCCTTGTAGATGGATTGTCAGGAGATAAAAATATTTACTGTTACCTACTTTCCTTTGGCTACACTTGCCTGAAGATATATAATAAAATAAAATTTTAAATTTTTTCTTTCCATTTCAAAATTCACCAGGCTTATTATTCCCACTTTTATTCTTAGTAGAAAATAGGTCCTCCAAAAAAAAAAAAAAAAAAATGCTGCACTATATATTGAAATATAAACTGCTTGTATATTTTTTCTACTAATAACAATTCTGCCTCAGACGGTGTCATGGACCCTTGGGTATCTAATTTATCTTGACAGTGTCTGAAGTGGAAATAAACCAATTCAGACTGCAGGTCCTGAAACATGAGTCAGAGAAGGTGGGTGTAGCAGAAATGAAATGAGAGCATTTAAATGAAATATGAACCCCAGTCAATCTGAGTGAATTCCCCCAGCACCTCAGTCAGGAAAGAACCTGCAAGGGTCTTAATCCTCGCTCCACTCATGACAAAGTGCATGACCCTAGTGAGTCAGTTAATTAATCTCTATGTCTTGGTGTCCCCATTTTTACAACAGGGTTAATAAGACCTGTAGTATGTCTGTACTTGGAGTTCAGGAGAAAAGAGAATTTCCTGAATTCACATTTCCCTCTTTCTGAAATGTAGCTGATTATTATCAGTCAACTATCAACAGGAATTTATTGAGTCCTGCACCTACCCATCAATATATGTCTGGGCCTAGAAAGTGCTTTACACATAAATGCTGAAGAAATCTTTGTTGCGTGAATGAAGGGGGCAATGAATTATGATCCACCTACTGTGTGCTGCTTGCTACGCTATGGAAAACCTGAGATGTACCCCTACCTCTAAGGAACTAACCATCTAGTGAAATAAGACATACGTAGACAAAACGGAGGGAGCTCTGGTAGCATAGTGCCTAGGGCACTTGACTGCTAACCAAAAGGCTGGCAGTTCAAACCCACCAGCCACTCCTTGGAAGGAAGGTTGGGCAATCTACTTCCGTAGTGATACTGCCTTGGAAACCCAAGGAGGGGTTGCTATGAGTTGGGTCCAACTCAACGGCACATAACAACAACAACAAACAAAAAGGTAGGAGTCTCTGAATGGCACAAACAATTAAACACTCAACTACTAGCTGGAAGGTTAGCAGTTCAAACACACACAGAGGTGCCTCAGAAGACATGGCTGATGATCTGCTTCTGAAAGGCTACAGCCTTAGAAACCCTATGCAGTACTTCTATTCTACACACACTTGGCCACCATAAGTTGAAATTGACTCAGGGGCAACTGACACCACCAGATAAAAGGTACTTAGCAATTAATATTGTTGTTGTTGTTTGCCATCGAGTCAGCCCCAACTCCTAGCGACCCCTCCTTGGGTTTCCGAGGCAGTTATCACTACGGAAGTAGGATTGCCCAACCTTCCTTCCGAGGAGTGGCTGGTGGGTTTGAACTGCCAGCCTCCTGGTTAGCAGTCAAGTGCCTTGGCACTATGCTACCAGAGCTCCTAGCAATTAAGATACTAAACGCCAAATAAGTGTTATGGCCCATCGTCTCCAAACAAGAACTTCCAATTTTCAGCTTCATTAAGAATTCTCTGTAAAATTTATCTGCTTGAGAATATATCTATATGCTGTCATAGAGAAATATTAGAGAATGTTTAATAACAGACTTTTAAACACAAACATATATTTCATTAAGATAATATTTTGTAGGGAAGTGGAATTGAAATATAAGTCCAAGGGAAGAATGAGAAAGATATAAAACTGTTAAAGAAGAGATGGTTTATGTCTCTTTATATTTTTATTAAAAACTTATTAATGAAGATTGGAGACTACAGCCTTCAGTATGGCTTATACATAAGGAAAACAAAAATCCTCACAACTGGACCAATAAGAAACATCATGATAAATGGAGAAAAGACAGAAGTTGTCAAGGATTTCATTTTTCTTGGATCCACAATCTATACCTACGGAAGTAGCAGTCAAGAAATCAAATGACATGTTGCTCTGGTTGTTGTTGTTGTTATTTGCCATCAAGTCGGACCCAACTCATAGTGACCTCTCCTTGGGTTTCTGAGGCAGTATCACTACAGAAGTAGATTGCCTCCTCCTCCTTCCGAGGAGTGGCTGGTGGGTTTGAACCACCAGCCTTCTGATTAGCAGTCAAGTGCCTTAGGCACTATGCTACCAGAGCTTTTAAATGACACGTTACACTTGGAAAATCTGTTGCAAAAGAACTCTTTAAAGTGTTAAAGAGCAAAGATGTCACTCTGAAGACAAAGGTGCACCTGACTCAAGTCATGGTATTTTCAATAGCCTCATCTGCATGTTTTTACTGGCCAATACTTTGAGATGTGAATGGGCCCTTCCTTCTTCCCAATCTGTCTTAGTCTGGAAGCAAATGGAAGAAATGACAAAATGAAAGAGCGGAACAGAAGATTTCAAAGAGCTGCCCGAGAAGACAAGGTCAATTACAATGAAATGTGCAAAGACCTGGAATTACAAAACCAAAAAGGAAGAACATGCTCAGCATTTCTCAAGCTGAAAGAACTGAAGAAAAAATTCAATCTTCAAGTTGCGATATTAAAGAATTCTAGGGAAAAAATCGGATGCAGGAAACATCAAAAG
Source organism: Orycteropus afer afer (assembly GCF_000298275.1). Taxonomy (NCBI): domain Eukaryota; kingdom Metazoa; phylum Chordata; class Mammalia; order Tubulidentata; family Orycteropodidae; genus Orycteropus; species Orycteropus afer. The sequence goes on from NW_006921602.1 coordinate 22,328,911, forward strand.
AAGACAGAAGGAATACACAGAGCCAATGTACAAAAAAGAATTGGTCAATGTTCATCTATTTTAGGAGGTGGCATATGGTCAAGAACCAATGCTATTGAAAGCACAAGTAGAAGCTGCACTGAAGGCGTTAGCAAAAAGACTCCAGGAATTGATGAATACCCATTGAGATGTTTCAACAAACGGATGCCACACTGGAGGCCCTGACTTGTCTATGCCAAGTAATTTGGAAGACAGCTATCTAGCCAACTGACTGGAAGAGATCCATATTTGTTATATACTCAAAAGAAATGTGATCCAACAGAATGTGGGAATTATCAAACAACATCATTAATGTTACATGCAAGTAAAATTTTGCTCTAGATAATTCAAAACCTGTTGTAGCAGTATATGGACAGAGAAATTCCAGAAATGCAAGCTGGATTCAGAAGAAGACGAGGGATATCATTGCTGATGTCAGATGGATCTTGGCTCAAAGTAAAGAATACCAGAAAGATGTTTATTTGTGTTTTATTGACTATGCAAAAGCATT
>NW_006921602.1:22346366-22348642 GCF_000298275.1 Orycteropus afer afer
GGGAATCTCCAAGCTGTCTGTGCCATCAGGATCACTCAGGATTGCTGCCAGACCGCTCCATATGTCTCCTTTTTCGGTATTTTCATGCAAATTCTCCTGCTGGTTGGGGTTTAGCCCACTTCTATATCCTTCCCTTCAAGGCTCAGGGGTCCAGGATTATCTTTTGTGTCTGTGTTAATTGGTTTCCCTTTTCTTTGTTGAAGAGGGTCTGTGCAGTCTTTCTGGCTAGTCCACCATCTTGCTGGAACCCACTCCAGTTGCTTTTTTTTGCAGATTTTTCTATATAACTATTTTCTCTGTGAATAAAGACAGTTGTATTTCTTACAGTTCTATTTCTTACTGTCTAATCTACATGTCTCTTACTCCCTTTTCTTGTCTTACCACACTAGCTAGATTCTCTAGTACAATGTTAAATAGAAGCAGTCAGAGTAGACATCCTTGCCTTGTTTTCAATTGTAGAGGAGAAAGTATTTAGTCTTTAATCATTGATTATAATGTCAGCAACAGGTTTTTCATAAATGTTTTTTATCAGCTTCAGGAAATCCTCTTCCATTCCTATCTTGCTAAGACTAGTACATATATTTTCAATACTCCGTGTGGTGAAATGGGAAGTATACATAAAGTACTTCTGCTGTGTGTAGAAATATGATGATTTTCTTGAGGAAAAGGACCTAAGTAATTGCTTGAGTTGTGAACTGAACTAGAATTTTTTTTTCCCATGGAACACCATTTGTACTTAAGAGAACCAAGAACAACCCATGTTACTTAGACTTAACATATCTGGCAATATTTTCTCAAAAAATGAATCATGTAAGCTCATCACTTCAAGGAAACAACTGACTATATTTATTGCCATTGATGAAATTTGCATTTTCAAGTGAAAATTGGGTATTTGGAAAATTTGTATCAACTATCTTGGACTCAATATCTTTATAACACTTAAAGGTTTTTTCTGTTAAACTGGGGGTAATACTAACAAATATGATTTTTCTGATGCTGCACAGTGAGAGACATAAACATTTTTAAGATCTGCATAGTTTAGTGAATCCATATTTTAAGAAACTACCACTTAACAAGTTTTGATACAGTATTAAAAAGGCTACTCACAATTATCTGAAAAAGCTTTTCAAATACTCCTGTCTTTTCCCACTACATATCTTTATGAGGCCGAATTTTTTTCACATGCTTCAACCAAAGCAGCATGCTGTGACAGATTGAAAACAGAAGCAGATGAGAGTGTAGTTGTGTCCTATTGAGCCAGATTTTAAAGAGATTTACAAAAATGTTAAATAATGGCACTTCTTATTAATACTTTTTATTTGGAAAATATAGTCATTTTCATAAAAAATATATACTAACATGCAATAGATTTATTGCTTTTATTTTTTAATAAGCAAATAGTTTTAAATTTTCTCAATTTTTAATATAAATAATATTACTAGAAATAACTCACATAAAGAAAATCTGTTTTGTATCCTCAATAAGTTTTAGGACTCTAAAGGGTTCCTGAGACAAAAAAGTTTGAGAGTCACTGCTATAATATTCCATTGTGTATGTGTATATATATATATATATATATATACACACACAATCATTTATTTAGCCATTCTACTGGTGATTTTTCTTCACATTTTGGTTATCATGAATAAAGGTTCTATGAATAATCTTGTACATATCTTGTGGAGGACCTCTACACTAATTCTCCTTTGATGTCTAGGAGTTGTATAACTAGGACTTCATACCTTTTTAAAATGAATAGTGGTGGATATTAAATCTGTGTAGTATTTGTATTACATTGGAATATTTCAAAGAATATTGTATGATAGGTATATTTTTAAATGCCTGTAATTACTATGTATAGGATATTTATCCTTTGTTTAAATTCAGGATGAAATATTATAGACATCAACTTAAAACTGTGAAGGATTATACATGAGTAAGGTGTTTCAGACACTACTGACCTAGACAGTACTTTTTCTAGGAGCTCAGAAAAGGAGCAAAATGACTGTGATTTGGGAAGATCTCTTTCTCTCTCCTTTCTTCCTTCCCCCTTTTGCTTTGTTTCTCTTTACTTCTACTGTCATTGGGTAACTATTTACCCAACTATTATTACATGACAGGCCCTCTGCTAGATACTGGGCATATAACGGTGAACAAGATAGAAAAGGCACTTGACTGCTCACCAGAAGGCTGGTGGTTCAAACCCACAAGCCACTCCTCGGAAGGAAGGTTGGGCAATCCTACTTCCGTAGTGATACTGCCTCGGAAACCCAAGG
>NW_006921602.1:22349002-22359360 GCF_000298275.1 Orycteropus afer afer
AGGGGAGGGGGAGGGGGAGAAGAAGAAAAAGCTTGGAATGTTCCTGAAACTGAAAGCTGGCCACTCTGACCCATTTCTTTAAGAGACTTATTGAGTCTTTTTAAAAAAGAAATCATATAGGCAAATCTTGAAGATATCTATACATAAAATTTAGAAATAATCCAAACCATATAAATAAGGTAATAATAATACTTAGAAAACATATTTATATTCATCTGTGAGAAGTGATGGATGTGACCCAGGCTCTATTTTTCCCTGGAAACAGGGCATAGGGAATACCAGACTGCCATCATCCTGGCAGGAGAGTTAGACACTTGAAGGAAAGAATTATGTCTTGTTAATTTTTGTTTCTCTAGTGCCTAGCACTGTGCCTGGTCCAAAGAAGACACTTAGTCCAAAAGGGTCTTAAGAAGGAAGGGACAGGAACTGACATGTATTTAGTGCCAACCTTTGTGCTAGATCCAATTAAACAAAGCTGGAAGGCAGATAAAATACAAGAAAAAATGCAACATGGTTGACAGACAATAATAGGCTGATGTGCTTAACAGAACTTAAAAGTTAGCATATTGATTCTGAGCATATGTTCTGGGATGAGAAAAGTATACTTCTCTGAAGGCCAATTATAGACAGGGTGGGTGTTACAATAGGCCAAGGAAAGCAAGAGAAAGAGAGAGCGCGTAGTATGGATCCGTGATGTCTGTGAAGCTCATTCCTAAGCTGGTATACCTAAAGTTGACCTTCAGATAGTGCAAAAAGCACATGGGGGCAGCATCCTCTTAGTTCCTCCAGCTTTACAAGGTGGGGAGAGAAGGATCAACACCAACAGCTCAAAGCTGATTCCTTTGAGGCCAAACATGCTGTCACCTCTAGCCTTTTTTTTTTAATATACCAAGTCTGGTACCAACAGTTCCTCCCACAGCACTCACTACTTCTTATGAAGGAAGGGACAGGAACTGACATTTATTTAGTGCCAACCTTTGTACTAGATCCAATTAAACAAAACTGGAAGGCAAATAAAATACAAGATAATTCATTTCAATGGCCACACAGCACTCACAGAAACTAATCATGATTATGGGGTTTATTGGGGAAGTAACAGGTTACAATTCAGGTTCAGCAATTCTCAGGATACAATTCTTCAATCAGAGGAGCCTCCTCTTGTCTGTGCCTTCAGGTATGCTTCTCTTTGGCCACTGGCATTTATACCATATAATTACCATCTGATTTCCAGATCTTGCCTTGAGAAGCTCCATTGTGCCTGAAGATTGATTAAAGAAAAATCAGTCTGGGAATTGTGAGGAAGAGAAAGGGGGCAGGTTCTTCTTGTCAATGATGCTCTTAGCTGGTGATGCTCTCTACCTGTCATCCTTGGCTCCATCTTGCTTTTCTCAGCACTGAGCAAGCAATAATTGAGCCCCTTTTCTTTCTCTATTTTTTTTCATAATTTTTCTATATAATTTATTTCTTTGTTGTCTGTCACACTGCAACTTTCATAAAAGCTCTGTATAGAAGTGAGAGACGTTGCCTGTTTTGTTCACCCCTATATCTGCTGTCCCTGGACAAGTGATTGACACATAGATAGTATTTTAGTTAGGTATCATTGAGTGGACTCTGACCTTATGTATGTTGTTGTGTGTTGTTGAGTTGATTCCAACTCATAGTGTCCTTATATGGCAGAGTAGAGCTGCTGCACAGGGTTTCTAGGCTATAAACTGCAGGAATACATGGCTAGGTCTTTTCTGCTATGAAGATACTGGGTGGGTTCAAAGTGCTGATATTTTAGGTAAGTAACTGCATGCTTAATCATTGTGACACCAGGGCTCTTTGACCTTAGGTATAACAGAACAAAATGTTGCTCAGTCCTGTACTATCTTCATGATCATCAAAAATAATATCTTTATGTTCTAGATCATTAAAGAGGTTTTTTATAACGGATTTGTCCAAGGTAGTATATCATTTGATTTCTTGACTGCCACTTACATGGACACTGATTGTTGAACCAAGTAGAATGATATTACTGACAACTTCAATTTCTTCTTCATTTATCATAATGTTGTTTATTGGTCCAGTTATGAGAATTTTGTTTTCTTCACATTCAGGCATAATCCATATTGAGGGCTGTGGTCTATGACTTTTATCAGTAAATGCTTCAGGTGGTCTTCATTTCTGGCAAGCCAGGTTGTGTCATATGCACATCACAGGTTGTTAATGACTCTTCCTCAAATTCTGATGCCACTTTCTTCTTCATGCAGTCCATCATCATGGATTTTTTTGCTCAGCATATAGATTGAATAAGTAAGATGAAAGGATAAAACTTTGCTGCTCATCTTTTCCAATTCTGAACCATGCAGTGTCCCTTTGCTCTGTTTGAACAACAGACTCTTAATCCATGTACATGTTTGCATGAGTGCAACTAAATGTTCTGGAATTCCCATTTTTTGTCATGTTATCCATAATTTGTTATGATCCACATAGTCAAATGTCTTTGCGTAGTCGATAAAACATAGAAAAACATCTTTCTGGTATTCTTTTGGCCAAGATCCATCTGATATCAGCAATGCTGTTCCTTATTTCACATTCTCTTCTGAATCCAGCTTGAACTTCTGGCAGTTCCATATCAATGCATGGCTATGTAATTTTTGAATTATCTTCAGCAAAATGTGGATAACCCGTCATATTGATAATATTATTCAATAATTTCTTCATTCCGTTTAATCATCTTTCTTTGGAATGAGCACAAATGTAGATCTCTGCAGTAAATTACATCATATGGCTTTTCTAGTCATAAGTCTTTGTAAACTCCATGGTGGAATTTGCCATAAGCAACCAAGTAGCTCCTGATTGTTAAAGTTATCCACCTGGGGTATTTCTATTTAGAGTGGCATGAAGCAATCTTCTGGGAAACCCTCTCTCTCTTTCTCTCTCAGGTGTACAGAATTCTGATGTTGGGATTGGTTAATTTGGCCACTCTGTCAGGCTCAAAAGGAGCCCTCCTTGAGGCAGAAGGAATCTCTCACTGCCAGCTGAGAGACACACACTGCTGAGAGAGACACTGAGAGACACACACTGATGAGAGAGACACTGAGAGACATGCACTGCTGGGAGAGAGACTGTCGGCTGAGAGACAGCAGGCTGAGAGAGACTGAGCATGTTCCTGAACTTGAATTATAGCCTATTGCTTCCCTTAATAAACATCATAATTTGTGAGTTCTGTGTGGCCACTGCAGCGAATTACTGAACTCAGCAGAGAAGTGGAGTGGTGGGTGCTGCAGGAGGAATGGTTGGTGTTAGGGTTGGTGAAAGGGCTGGAGGGAGGCAGCATGTCTGGCCTCTCAGGAATAGGCCTTGGGCTATTGACGGTGATTCTGTCTTACTCTTGTGGAGTTAGAGGAGGTCAGAAGATGCGACCTCCTTGCACCTTTGGCTGTTAGTCAGGTCCAATATTTGTTGAATGAATGAACTTATCAGAAATGAGTTTGGTTAAAATGGGAAAAATCATGTGGGACAAAAAGTAGCTAATTTCTTCCTCAGAATCAAGAGGATATATATATAATGGGAAAAAATACAGCACAAGTTCTGACAAAGTTTTTAAAAAGATAGTATGTACTTCAGGGAGCCAGTATTCAATTAGTGGGTTACACAGGCCTTTGGCTGGACATTTTGGGGAGAATATTTCTTTTCTATTTGAACCCTCAGTATGAGAAAAGAAGAAGAACAAAGATAGTGAGGAACCACTGTGGTGCAGTGAATTACTTGGTATGGGTCTTCTAGCTATGGTCTTTGTGACTTCCACTAGATGACTGGGTGGAACTATGCAAATGAGGTGCTTTGTGACCTACCAAAGGAATTGGATAGCTTGTTAGTAATGTAAATAAGGTACTTGGCACCTTTGTAAGGGTGGACAATGGAAATAAGGTGTATGGAATCTTAATGTGGGGATTGGTCAGTATAGTAATCCCACCAAGATTAAAAGGAGCCTTCCCAGAGGCAGAAGAGGGGATCTCACTGCCACGAAGAGAGAAGAGCCGGAGGTGGAGTGGAGCGTGTCCTTGGACCCGAGATATCTGTGCTGGACCTCCTTGGCAGAAAGAGATGGCAGATGGACAGTGGCAGCAGAACTGAGAGACCAGCTCGAGACAGAGCAGGAGGGCCTCTGGCTCATGGAGCAAGAAAGCTAAATGCCTTTAGGAAGTTGTATTGCTGGCAGAGTCAGGTGCACCTAGGTGCACCTATCAGTAGAGCTAAAAGAGCTTTGAAACACTTGCCCTAGCAGGGAAGAGGCCAGACCAAGAGGCCCAGGGACCAAGAGAGGCATGCCTGAGGGCATGGCCAAGGTGAGGCTGTCCTGACTGAATAATTGTATCATGAGCATTCCTGAACCTGAATTGCAGCCTATACTTCCCTACGAAACCTCGTAATCATAATTAATGTCTGTTAGTTCTGTGTGGCCATTGCAACGAATTATTGAGAAATAATGAGAAATAGTGAGTGCTGTGGGAGGGGCAGTTGGTGCCAGAATTGCCTTGTGAAAGCTGGGCAATGAATAAGGAAGACCAAAAAAGAACTGATGCATTTGAATTGTGGTGTTGGAGAAGAATACTGAAAATACCATAGACTTCCAAAAGGACGAATAAGTCTGCCTTATAAGAAAGATGGCCTGAATGCTCCTTAGAAAGAAGAATGGCTAGACTTTGTTTCATGTATTTTGGTCAGAAGGGACAAGTCCCTGGAGAAGGATATCACACTTGGTAAAGTAGATGGTCAGCAAAAAATGGGAAGACCCTCAACGAGATGGATTTACACAGTGGCTACAATTATGGGCTCAAGCATAGCAAATATTGTGAAGAAAGTGCAAGACTGGGCAGTGTTTTGTTGTGTTATACATAGGATCACTATGAGTAGGAGCCAACTTGATGGCATCTAACAAGCACAACATATAGAAATGGAACCTCAACTGTTCACTTAGCTTCTCTCAGTAAAGAGGAAGGTGTGTAATTATTTGAGTTTGAAAGGACTTCTCTACAGACAAACTCAACACAAGGCTGTGAATTAAGTCATTTAGTATTCTAGTACTGAGCCAGTATTATTATTCTCAATGGAATCTCTGGGTGGTGCAAGGGGTAAATGCACATTCGGCTGCTAACTGAAAAGGTAGAGGTTCTAGTCTACCCAGAGGCATCTCCAAAGAAAGGCCTGGTAATTTACTTCCAAGAAATCACCCATTGAAAATATTATGGAGCACTATTGTGCTTTAACACACATGGGGTCACCATGAGTTGTGATTATCTCAACAGCAAATTTGAAAAAATATATATTATTCTCAGTGGTATTCTTAAACTGAGTCAGAATCACACAATAAAGTCATTGAATTAAAAAGAAATGTAGTAATTAAAGCAAGCATTTTTACTTAAGATTTGCCCCAGATTTTGTTTTCTAGGTGTGGTTTTCCCAGAGATATCCCTGCTGTATCTCTTCATGAAGCTGTGGCCAGCTCAATAATGCACTTAAGTATGTTTCTGCCCCTTTTCTGTCTCATTTTCTGATTTTTCACTCTCAATGTCCTGAGATTACGTCTCCTCAGGTTTGCCCAGGCTCTGTTTTCTAGATAACCCAGGCTAACACAATGCCCAAAACAGTGCCAAAACAAATGGTTAAGAAGATATTTTATAAATAAACTTAAAATTTGCTGTAGATACAGACATATGAATAATTGTCCTTTGGGAAAACTAAGAACTCTTGGCAATGAAAAGTCCTAAATGGTGAGAATTTTTTTTTTAAAGACAGCATTGACATTTAAAATTTTTTGTTTTGAAAGTATAGGTAACACAACATTTGCCAATTCAACATTTTTCATATAGACAATTTAGTGAGATCAGTTACATCAATTATGTTGTGCAAACATCACCAATATCCATTGCCAAAATTTCCATTATAAATAGAAACTCAATAATTCCTAAACATGATTCCACCTTTCCCCTTCCTCCCACCATTGGTAGACAATATGAAACTATGATCTCCATGTTGTTGTATGCCATGAAGTTGATTGTGAGTCATGTTGTTGTTGTTGTTCGGTGCTGTCAAGTCATCTCCAACTCAGAGATCCTACGCACAGCAGAACGAAACACTGCCTGGTCCTGCACCAGCTCCATGATCCTTGCTATACTTGAGCCCATCACCGCAGCCACTGTGTCAATCCATCACATTGAGGGTCTTCCCCTCTTTCGTTGACCCTCCACCTTACCAAGCATGACAACCTTCTCCAGAGAATGGTCCCTTCTGACAACATGACCAAAGTAGGTGAGATGAAGTCTGGCCATTCTCACTTCCAAAGAGCATTCTTGCTGCATTTCTACCAGGACAGATTTATTAGCTCTTTCAGCAGTCCATAGTATTTTCAGCATTCTTTGCCAGCACCACAATTCAAAAGCATCAACTCTTGTTCGGTCTTCCTTATTCATTGTTCAGCTCTCATATGCATATGAGATGATTGAAAATACCATGGCTTGGGTCAGGTGCACCTTAGAGACATCTTTGCTCTTCAGCACTCGAAAGAGGTCCTTTGTAGCCAATTTGCCCAGTGCTATACATCATCTGATGTCTTGACTGCTGCTTCCATTGGTGTTGATTGTACAACCAAGCAACGTGAAGTCTTTAACAATTTCAATCTTTTCTCCATTTATTGTAATGTTGCTTATAGGACCGGTTGTGAGGATTTTTGTTTTCTTTATATTGAGATGTAATCCATACTGCAGACTGTATTCTTCAATCTTCATCAGTAAATGCTTCAAGTCATCCTCACTTTCTGCAAGCAAAGTTGTATCTTCAGCATATCACAGGTTGTTAATGATTCTTCCTCCAATCTTGATGCCATGTTCTTCTCCATGTAGTCCAGCTTCTCGGATTACTTGTTCAGCATACAGATTGAATAAGTATGGTGAAATGATACAACCCTGATGCACTCCCTTCTTGATTTTAAACCATGCAGTGTCCCCTTGTTCTGTTCTAACGACAGCCTCCTGGTCTATGTACAGGTTCCTCACGAGTACAATTAAGTGTTCTGGAATTCCCGTTCTTCTCAATGTTACCCATAACTTGTTATGATCCACACACTCAAATGCTTTTGCATAGTCAATAAAACACAAGTAAACATCTTTCTAATAGTCTTTGCTTTGAGCCAAGATCCATCTGACACCAGCAATGATATCCCTCATTCCATGTCTTCTTCTGAATCCAGCTTCCATCTCTAGAAGTTCACTGTCAATAAACTGCTGTAAACATTTTTGAATTATCTTCAGTAAGATTTTACTTGGATGTGATATTAATGATATTGTTTGATAATTTCCACATTCTGTGGGATCACCTTTCCTTGGAATGGGTACAAATATGGATCTCTTCCAGTCAGCTGGCCAGCAAACTCTGTCTCTTGACATAGCTAAGTGAGTGGCCTTCAGTACGGCATCTGTTTGTTGAAACATTTCAGTGGGTATTCCATCAATTCCTGGAGCCTTGTTATTTGCCAATTCCTTCCGTGCAACTTTGACTTCTTCCTTCAATACCATTGCTTCTTGAACATATGCCACCTCCTGAAATGGATGAAGTTCTTTTTTGGTACAGTGACTCTATATTCCATCTTCTTTTGATGCTTCCTGCATCATTCAATATTTTGCCCATAGAATCTTTTAATATTGAAACTCGAGGCTTAAATTTTTTCCTGTTTTTTCCAGCTTGAGAAATGCCATGAGTGTCCTTCCCTTTTGGTTTTCTAACTCCAGGTCTTTGCACATTTTGTTATAGTAATTGGCTTTGTCTGCTCGAGTTGCTCTTTGAAATCTCTGTTCAACTCTTTTATCTTGTCATTTCTTCCATTTTCTTTAGCTACTCTTCGCTCAAGGGGAAGTTTCAGTGTCTCTTCTGACATTCTTTTTGGTCTTTTCTTCCTTTCTCGTGTTTGTAATGACCTCTTGCTTTCTTCATGGATGATGTTCTTGATGTCATCCCACAATTCTTCTGGTTTTTGGTCACTGGTGTTCAATGCATCAAATCTATTCTTTAGATGGTCTCTAATTCCAGCAGGGATATATTCAAGGTCATAATTTGGCTCTTGTGGACTTGTTTTAGTTGTCTTCAACTTCAAGTTGAACTTGCATATGAGCAGTTGATGGTCTGTTCCACAATCAGTTCCTGGCCTTGTTTTGGCTGAAGATATTGAGCTTTTTCATCACCTGATCATCATTTCTGATTCATAGCAACCTTAAATGACAGAGTAGAACCACCCCATAGTTTTCTAGGCTGTAATCTTTACGGGAGCAGATCACCAGGTGTTTTCTCCAGTGGAGCCGCTGCTGGCTTAAAACTGCCAATCTTTCAGTTAGCAGTGGAGTGCTTTCCCATTGAGCCACCAGGATTCTTTTGTGCTTTCTATGTTGCTGTTGTTGTTGTTATGTGTTAGGAGCTGTTAAATACAACACTGCCTGGTCCTCCACCATCCTCACAATCCTTGCTATGCTTGAGCCCATCACTGCAGTCACCATGTTAATCCTTTTTTTGTTGACCATCTACTTTACCATGATATCTTTTTTCAAGGAATCTTGTCTTCTGACCACATGACCAAAGTAGGTGAGATGAAGCCTGGCCATTCTCACCTTCAAAGACTATTCCAGCTGCATTTCTTCCTGGACAGATTTGTTTGTTCTTCTGGCAGTCCATGGTATTTTCAGTATCCTCCAACACCACAATTCCAAGGCAGCAACTCTTCTTTGGCCTTCCTTATCCATTGTCCAGCTTTCACATGCACATGAGGCAACTGAAAATTCCATACCTTAGTCTTCAAAGTGACATCTCTGCTCTTCAACACTTCAAAGAGGTCTTTTGCAACAGGTTTGCCCAGTCTGATTTCCTGACTGCTGATTCCATAGGTGTTGACTGTGGATTCAAGTTGATTGTGTGAACTCTCTACACTTGCTTATTCTAGATATTCCAGATTAGTGAAGTCATACAATATTTGTTCTTTTGTGATTGACTTATTTCACTCAGCATAATGTTTTCAAGGATCAGCCATGTTGTGGCATGTATCAGGACTTCATTTCTCTTTATGACAGAGTAATATTCCTTTGTATGTATACACCACATTTCGTTTATCCATTCATCTGTTGAACAGACAGAACAAACAAATGGTTGTTTTTACCTTTTGGTTATTGTAGATATGTATGCTTGCATCATTACTTTCTTGTATATACACCAAAGATTTAAATTGCTGGATCATATGGTAGCTCTTCATCAGTAAGTGCTCCAAGTCATGCTCACTTTCAGCAAGCAAAGTTGTGTCATCTGTGTATCGCAGGTTGGTAATGAGTCTTCCTCCAATCCTGATGCCATGTTCTTCATATAGTACAGCCTCACAGATTATTTGCTCAGCATACAGATTGAGTAAGTATGTGAAAGGACACAACCCTGACATATTCCCTTCCTGATTTCAAACCATGCAGTATCACCTTGTTCTGTTCAAATGACAGCCTCCTGGTCTATGTACAGGTTCCTCATGAGCACAATGAAGTATTCTAGAATTCCCATCCTTCTTAATGTTATCCATAATCTGTTATGATCTACACAATCGAATGCTTTTGTATAGTCAGTAAAACACAAGTAAACATCTTTCTGGTATTCTTTGCTTCCAGATAAGATCCATCTAACATCAGCAATAACATCCCTTGTTCCACGTCCTCTTCTGAATCCAGCTTGCATTTCTGGAAGTTCTCTGTTAATATACTGCTGCAACTGTTTGACTACTATGGATTACACCTCAACATAAAGAAAATAAAAATCCTCAAAACTGGACCAATAAGCAGCATCATGATAAATGGAGAAATGATTGAAGTTGTCAAAGATTTCATATTACTTGGATTCACAAACAACACTAATGGAAGCAGCAGTCAAGACATCAGATAACATACTGCACTGGCAAAATATGCTGCAAAAGACCTCTTTGAATGGCTGAAGAGCAAAGATGTCTCCTTGAAGACTAACATGCACCTAACCCAAACCATGGTATTTTCAATCTCCTTATATGCATGTGAGAGCTGGACAATCAATAAGGAAGAGCAAAGAAGAGTTGATGCTTTTGAGTTTTGGTGCTGGTGAAGAATACTGAAAGTACTATGGACTGCCAAAAGAACTAACAAATCTGTCCTGGAAGAAGTGCAGCCGGAATGCATCTTGGACGCGAGAATGGACAGACCTTATCTTACCTATTTTGGTCATGTTGTCAGAAGGGACCTGTGTTAGACTGGGTTCTCTAGAGAAACAAAAACCAGCAAAGCTTATATATATATATATATATATATATAGAGAGAGAGAGAGAG
>NW_006921602.1:22359560-22362638 GCF_000298275.1 Orycteropus afer afer
AGGCAAGTGTCTTAGCCACTATGCTACCAGAGCTCCCCACACACATATAGAAGCTGACAAATCCAAAGTTCCTGGATCAAACGTCAAGCTTGAGGCTTTTCCAGGCTCCTGCAACTGCAGGGGCCAAGGAGCTCAAGGCTGGCAGGCAGTACACTGGCTGTTGACTCCAACGAATTACAAATCCAAGATCTCCAGGCTGAATGGTGAACTGCTCACTCACGGACAGTTGTAGGCAGCACAACAGAATCCCAATCCACAGAAGAATGTCTCTCTTCCCAGGATGTCTCTGGATACTGGAAGCAGGCCACACCCCTAGGGAAACTCCCCTTAAACAGCTGGGCCACTCAGAACACAGTCATATGATCCCATCATGGGAACAACCACACAGAACTGGGGTCCAGCCAAGTTGACACACAGCTCCAACTATCACAGGACTATTCCCTGGAGAAGGCTATCATGCTTGGTAAAGTGGAGGGTCAACAAAAAGGCAAAGGCCCTCAACAAGGTGGATTTACACAGTGGCTGCAATGATGGGCTCAGGTATAGCAGGGCCTATGTGAGGCTGGCACAGGACTGGGCAATGTTTCCTTCTGTTGTACGTAGGGTTGCTATGAGTCAGAGATGACTCAATGGCACCTAACAACAACATGGTAGCTCTATGTTTCAGTTTTTGAGGAATCACCAAACTGTTTCCCACAGTGGCTGCAATATTTTGCATTCACACCAGCAATGAATGAGTATTCTGATTTCTCTACATCATCACCAACATTGTTATTTTCTGTTTGTTTTTTTTTTTAATTTATTGTGATTTAGGTGGAACTGTACATAGCAAATTAGTTTTCCCAATCAATAGTTCATACAAAAATCCATAACATTGGTGGCAATTCTCATAATGTGTTAGCAATCTTCCTGTTTCCTCCTAGGGTCCCTATTTCCACTCATCCAGTTTCCCTGTCCCTCTCTATCTTCTCATTTTTTATTTTGGGCAAATTTTGCCCTTTTGGGCTCATAAAATTGATTGTTCTGAGAAGCACATTATTCACATTATTTGTTTTATGGTTTTGGTTTATTATTTGGCTGGAAGGTGGCTTCAGTGTTTCAGTTTTAAGTTATAAGGTTTTCTCAAGGCAATAGTCTCAGGGGGTGCCTCTTGTCTCTTTAGAACCAGTAATTCTGGTCTCCTGTTTTTTTTTTTTTTTAAACCCATTCTAACCAGGACTTTCTATTGTGGTCTTGGTCAGAGAGGTCTTTAGTGATAGCCAGGCACCATCTAGTTCTTCTGGTCTCGGGTTAGAGGAGGCTGTGGTTCATGTGGGCCATTAGTCCTTTGGACTAATTACTTCTTTGCGTTTTTGTTTTTCTTTGTTTTCCTGTGCTCTAGGTGGGAAGAAACCAATATCTGCAGTTTCTTTCTTTCTTTTTTAATTCAATCTTTTTTTAAGAAGAGTACATTATTTTAGATTTGTTTAATGTTTCCTTATTATTGTATTCAAGTATGCATGTCTGGCCAGAATACTACAAAAAGTATGTTGTGTTCTTCTTAGGGGGTACATGATGCCCAAATGCCCCTCACCAGTAACATTGATTTTGATCATCTGGACAAAACTGCTAACCTTTTTTTAAAAGTGTTTTAAATGTCTGTATTCTTCTCATTACTAACCTCATCAGAGTTTGACAACACTGCCTTAAGTATTGTTGTGGACTTTGTCATTATTGCCTCATGACTTGCCCCCCCCCCCAAACTACCAACTAAAATGTAAGCACCACAGAGGAAAGGATCATTGCCTGTTTTGTTCACTGATACAATATGTTTTGAGCACCTTTTACAGTCTGTGTGGCACCTAATTATTGAAAGATTGAATCAACAAATGATTATGCTTTGTAGACTGTTAGATAACAGAGGATTTATCATAATAGGAGTTCTTTATGGCAAACAGTATTAAAGCAGTGCTTATTCAGGAGTCCATGATTATAGGATAAGAGAACAGGATGAAAAATACATGACTGCTGTCAACTAGCAAATAGAGGGACAAAGCACAGTACCCTGCTTATGGAGATAACATACAAACAAAACAAAAATCGTGGGCAAGTCACTCCAACATACGATCACCAATTAAATATAAACACAAAAACATCTCAATGCCTCGGAGACAACAGAGCATCACAGTGCACACAAAGAAGCAAGATAAAGCAGGAGAAACAAGAAACCAGGATACAGACCTAAAGCACATCCCCGAGGAAGAAGCAGCATTGGAACTCCCTGATAAGGAATTCAAAAGAATTATATTTAGGTATCTTCAACGAATAGAGAGGCAGATCAAGGAAAACACTGACAAAACTGAGGAAAACACAGAGAAAACCCTACAACAATTTCAAAAGACAATACAAGAACACAATGGCAAAATAAATGAAAAATTAGAAATGATACAAAATCTACACACAGAAATCCAGAAGATTAATACTAGATTTTCAGAAATAGATGAGACACTGAACAGGCAAAGGAGTAAAACTGGATCAATGGAAGACAGAATTAGTGAGATTGAAGGCAAATATCTGAATACTTCTTTGGAAAGGGATCAATGAGAAAACAGATCAAAACAAAATGAAGAAAGGCTAAGGTTCATGTGGGATACCATCAAAAAGAATAACTTTTGTGTAATTGGAATTCCAGAACAGGAAGAGACAAATAAAACCACAGAGAAAATTGTTGAAGATTTTTTGGGAGAGAATTTTCCTGGTATGATGAAAGATGAGAATATATCCATTCAGGAAGTCCAGCGAACCCCAAACAGGATAGACTCCAAAAGAAAATCACCAAGATATATCATCATCAAACTCACCAAAACCAAAGACAAAGAAAGAATACTTAGAGCAGCACAGGAAAAACAAAAATTTACCTACAAGGGGCAGCCAATAAGACTAAGCTTGGATTTCTCGGCAGAAACCACACAGGCAAGAAGAATAATGGGGTGGTATATACAAAACCCTGAAAGAGAAAAATTTCCAACCAAGAACTATGTACCCAGCAAAACTGTCCCTCAAATATGATGGTGAAATTAGGACATTTTCTGATAAGCA
>NW_006921602.1:22364080-22365867 GCF_000298275.1 Orycteropus afer afer
GACCCATGTCACTTTAGTTTTGTGTATTTCACTGTACATAAATTATATTTCAATAAAATGCATTAAAAAATACATGACTGAAGACAATTTTAATAGTCCCTACTCCTTGTTTTAATCAATGCATTTAACCAAAACCACTAGTAGAAAAACTGACTGAGTTAGGTTGTAGTTTATACTGCCTGTCACTCTCGGGAGGCAACACTAATAGCAATGAAATGGCTAAAAAGTGGGGAGAAGGAGGACATATGAAAGGGAGAGAATGAATGTAGCATGGACACATCTAGATTTTGCTTACCGGTCCTGAGCTGGGAACACATACAGTCAGACCTCACTTTGCATGGTTCTGATATGCATGAATTTCAGTTACTGTAGTTTATTTAAGGTTTGCTGAGTGGTGCAAATAGTTAAGTGCTTGACTACTAGTCAAAAGGTTGGCAGTTGGAATACACCCAGTAGCACCTTAGAAGACAGGCCTAGCTATCTACTTCCCAAAGGTCATAACAGTGAAAAGCCTAAGGAACAGTCTACTCTGTACACATGGGGTCGCCATGAGTCAGAATCAACTCCATGGCAACTAACAACAATAACAGCAATATAGTTTAATTAAATAACCCAATCCCCCAACATCATGGTTCAAATTTAATCATCATGGTTCATTGCAGTTTGGTAATTGCACAAATTACAAACTTCACTGCTAGTTTTTCAGTCCACAAATCACTATGTAAATAACAGATGTACGTTGTGATCAGTAACCAAGAACCAATTGCATCTCTTCTTTCAAAGTCTATCAGTGATTGGTCATCATGCACCTATTATCCAGTTCATGCACAGAGAGCAAAGTGTATAGTTATATTGCCACTTTTTCTCTCACTGATAAATCTACCTGACATTTTACAAAAATGAATAGTCAAAAGAGGGAATTGGCCAGCACAGATGAAAGTGTAGCTGAGAAATGATTCAAATTGAACATAAATGGAATTATAGAAGAAAAGGCTGACATCGTTCAAGAGACTCTAGACATGCAGACAGAGGAACTTAGTGAAGACTATCTTATTGACATAAAAGATGAAAATGCTTGTGACAGAAAGGATGAAGATGTCCCAGAAGAAGTGATGCTGGCAAGAAACTTCACATTAAAGGAACTTTCAGAGTTAGTTCATGACATGATTGGGCACAGGATAAAATGTTGGAAGCTGATCTAAACTTAGAAAGGAGACTGATGATTCACCAAGGCATATAAAAGATCTTTGCTCTGTGTAGTAAATTATACAATGAGACAAAGGCAAGCACTGTTTAAATTACTGTTGATACATTTTTACAAAGAAAAAAATACTTTAGTTCTCAAGATTTCTGATGACTAAAATTTCAGAATACTAAATAAATATTAGCTTTACTACTTTTTTTCATTTACCTCTATATTTATAACTGATAGTAAGAAAGCTTTTATTACTTTGACAAAAAATTTAAAGGGCACAGAAGAATTGTAATTTTCCTATTTATTATTAAGATAACTTTGCATGGTTTCAGCTTACATGCTTATTTTTACTGTCCTGCCCTACCTCACACAATGAAGACTGCCTTTATTGCAGTCAAGGTAAAGTACAAATTAAATGCTCCAAAATAGAAAATCATTACCATAGCCATGATCTGAAGAAAATTAAGAACCTCTGCCCAACGCTGATAAATGGTAGGCATTTGCCTCCCATATGAATCAATCCCAAATATACATCTTTAGCTTGTATTTCCAAGTGACTTTCAGGCATTCCACCAGCACCTCACATCATATA
>NW_006921602.1:22366097-22371114 GCF_000298275.1 Orycteropus afer afer
CCACTAAGTATTGTTTTGATGGTGAGTAACAGACACATGAAATAACAGTAACTTAAACAAGACAACAAGATTTTTCTATTAAAATACAACTCCAGGATTTAGCAACCTAGGGCTATATGGTGATGCCCCATTCATCAGGAATCCAGGTCTTTCCTGTCTTTTTGTTTACAATCCTTAGTATGAAGCTGCTATCTTCAAGTTAACTATGGTCACATCGAGCTGCTGGTGCTCTATCACATTCCAAGCATAGAAAGGAAAGTAAGTAAAAAGTGCTCCCACTCTGCTGAGTCAATATATGGTATTGTAAAGAGTTTTCATGGACATCCCACCCAAAAATGTCTGCATATGTCTTATTGTATACTTCTATCTGCAGTGACAGACCCATGGTGGTGCAGTGGTTAAGTGCCTGGTTGCTAACCAAAAGGTCAGCAGTTTGAACCCACCAGCTGCTCCACAGATGTGGCAGTTTGCTTCTGAAAAGACTTATAGCCTCAGAAATCCAACGTGCTATAGGGTAACTGTGAGTCAGTCAGAATTGACTCAACAGCAATGGGTTTGCTTTTTTGTTTGTTTTATCTGCAGTAGAGACTAGGAAGTAGAATTTTTAGCACAGTGATATTCTTGAGGCTATATGAATCGATTATATAATAGGTAGGATGGATATTGAGTAATGTCTTCGTTATCTAGTGCTGCTATAACAGTAATACCACAAATGAGTGGCTTTAACAAACAAATGTATTCTCTCACAGTTTAGGAGGTTAGAAGCTCTAGGAGAAAGCTTTTTCTCTCTGTCAGCTCTGAGGGAAGGTTCTTGTCTCCTTTCAACATCTGTGGGCTCACTATTCCTTGGAGATCTCAGTGTGTCTTGGCATCAATCTTCCCTGGATCTAGGAGGTTCCGAACGCAGGGAACCTGGGTCCAAAGGATGCACTCTCCTCCTGACTCTTCTTTCTTGATGGTGCTGAAGTCCCTCTGTCTATATTTGCTTCTCTCTCCTTTGAACTCTTCTAAGATAAAAGGTAATGCAGGCCACACCCCAGGGAAATTCCCCTTACATTGAATCAGGTCTGTGACCTGAGTAAGGGTGTTGCATGCCACTCTAATCTCATTACACCAGATCAGGGCTGTGACCTGAGTAAGCGTGTTGCATCCAAATCTAATCCTCTTACATCAGATCACATCATGGCGGATGATCATTACATCACTGCCAATGAGAATCATGGCCCAGCCAAGCTGACACATATTTTTGGGGGACACAATTCAATCTACAACAGGTAGATATGGTTAATGATTTTACCATTCACTTAGTCATCAAGCCAAGACGTGGCAATTATCTGAGTCTCTTCTGTCTTCCTCACTGATCAAATCTAAGGTTAGTTTATTTTACTTCCTAAGTATCTTTTGAAATTGAATCCCCACTTTGTTCATTAAAGCTCCATTGCCTAGAATAATTTGCATGGCACACTGTTTATGCTTATGTTTATGGAATGTTGATTCATTAGCTATTTTTCATAAAATTGGGGGTAGTTAGCTCAGTGAACTTTAAATTGGGTCTTCAACTTACATTCAAAGAGTATTCTTATAGGATTTATAAAGTGCAATTCCTGTAATTATTTACATTACAGAGTAATTCCTTATTCTCCAACATAGTGCAATATGAATTGGTTATTCGACTTAAATAGTATGCAGGACAGACAAACATACTTCTTTTCTAGTATTTCCTTCTTTTTAATTATAAACTTTGTAAGTATCTCATTCCTTTTGTCTCTTGTGCTCTCTCCTCCAACAGACCTCTAAGAGACGTCCCTCAGCACGTCCATGAGTACACGTGTATATGCATTCACACGTACACACACAAACACAGTGATGGCCTTCAAAATCTTGTCCCTTAGGAAGTCAAAATGTCAAACATCTCAGTGGCAGGTATGAAAAACAGTAAGCCAGTCCCTGCTGAGCCACCTGCTGAATATTCCATATGCCAGGTGCTAATTTTAGAATAAATTAGAAGAGGAAGAAAGGAAAATTTTAAAATGCACTCTTGTCATTGCTCCACAAGAGCCTTCTTCCCTTTTCTTCTCAAGCAGTTGCAGCAGAAGCTTCCATGAATGCAAAATGCAAGTGGTACCAGAAACAAGATATAATTTAAAAATATTCACTAGATTACTGTGACAAATAAAGAGGAGTGGAGTACTCGGTAAGCAAAACAAATACAAGTTTACTTGTGCTTACTTACTAATCTAAAGTGAAAAATTTCACAGCTGTAGTGAATCAATTTCACATCAAAGCAAAAGTAAGCCTGTGATTACCTTGCTTACTGGGTACCCCGGCCCTGTCCAGGGATTGTAAATTTGAAACAAAGCTTTGATTTTGTGGGAAGGTGTGGTGGGGTTGGGAGAGAGACAGATGCCAGCCATACCTAGAAGCAGAATCTTTAATGTGGTGAAAAAATGTGAAATTTTGTCTCTGAATATTTCGTTTACACAAAAAACATTTATTTTAACACAACAGCATGCAGGGGTGTGGGGGGAAGGATTGGAACAAATACACAAACGTAATTGTTGCAATCTCTTGTTATGCTGGAAGCCATAATTTCATAGTGTGGTTTTTTCAAATTAAAATCTCACACAAAGTTAAAGTCATTTCAACATGAATATGATTCTATATAACACACTGCATGTGCAGAAACTCAGATATTCAGAATTTATGAAGCAAGGAATTAATTAGATATATAAAGCTTGATGACTCACTTTAGGAATATTTTAGGCCTCTTGTGTGCTATGTGTAAGAAGCCCTGGTGGTGCAGTGGTTAAGTACTAGACTGCCAACCAAAAGGTCAGGTTGGTGGTTCGAATATACCTTCCACTCTGTGGGAGAAAGATGAGGTAGTCTGCTTTCAGCCTTGGAAACCCTATGGGCTAGTTGTACTCTGTCCTACAGGGTTGCTATGAGTGTGAATCTACTACAACAGTGTGTGTGTGTGTGTGTGTGTATATGTGTGTTTGTGTATGTGTGTATGCACAGGCACACTCTGCCATGTGTTTTAGTAACTGCTCTTCCACCTCTATTTCCATTTCCTTTAGTAGTGGAGCACTGGTGGCCTAGTGCCTAAGGCATTTAACTGCTACCCAGAAGGCTGGTGGTTCAAACCCACCAGCCACTCCATGGAAGGAAGACTGGGCTATCTTCCTCTGCAAAGATTTACCTCCCCAGAAACCCAAAGGGGGTCACTACAAGTCTGAATCAACTCGATGGCAGTGAGTTTGTTTTTTTCGGTTTTTAGTAGTGGAGGCTCTCCTGAATGCTTCTCCCTGTGTTTATTTACTGCTCTTCATTTGTGTCAGTGCCTCTGTGAAGTTTCCTCATCTCCACACAATATTACTATTTATTCATTCTAAAAGCCGTAAGACTCTGCAAAGGGCTAGGAAGCAGGGCCCGAGCACTGGAGAAGTGTGTATTATGCTGCTTTTGACCTTTGAAGCAGACTGTTGATAAAATCTGCCAAACACTTTTAGGCTGGTGTTCCCTGCTCCATTGAGAATATTCCTTTCCATTTAGCATTTGTACTAAATGTAAATGTATCAGTAGGCATTTTGTATTTTAAATCTAAGGCTTGTTTTGGAGAATGAGTATAATTTTGTCAGAAATTGTATTTGGAAATTAGTTTCATTCTTCATTCCTAAATCTCAGTTTATGGTAAGGCCTCCCTAAGGGACTGCTTTTCTCGATTTAAAAAGTACTTATTTTAGCAAGAGAAAAGAAAAATTTAAATTAGCAGAGCTGAAATTGACTTTCAACTGATAGTCACAATTTTGTAAAGGGGAGAAGCTGAACTCTCCCATCTCCCGTCTTTCCTACTCAATGTTGTATGATCTTGGGCCAGTTATTTAAGTTTTCTGGTCCTCAATTCCCTTATCTGTGAAATAGGATAAAAATAGTATCTACTTCTTAGGAGTGTTGTAAGTATTAAAAAAATTAATGTGTGTTGACTGCTACAAACCATGCCTGGCACATGGGAAATGTTCAACAAATTTTAACAATTGTCATTATATCATTATTACCTCAATGTTGATACCTTTCCTATACCTTCTACTTTTGCTTTTCCTCCTTCTCACTTTCCTTTGTGAAGGAACAAGCCATTTTGAAGTGTATAGTAGTTTAAGAAGTGTGATCTGGAGCTGTGGTGACAGTCTACTATTTTTCATAAACCAAAAATATTTAAATACCAAAGAAAAGAAAGTCTACAAAGACTGTCGTATTGCACAACACCACAGGGTGCTATCCACCCTGTAGTCAGAGTGAATGCTATTCCAGAAATTTTGCAGTGGGCAATTCACACAGCCATGCATGGTAGCCCTGAAGCCCACATTCAATCACTTTCATTTTTTCCCTTATCTTCATTCCTTTGTTGCCTTGTTCATATACTTGTAGTGGTCAAGTTGATTCCAACTTAACACAGAGCCCATGTGTTACAGAGTAGAATCGTCTTCTTTAATTTCTCTCAGCAATATTTTGGAGTTACCAACAAACAATTCTCTCACACCTTTTGTCAGATTTATCTCCAAATATTTCATGTTTGTATGTTATTATAAGTGATGCTGTTTTTAAATTTCAATTTCCAGTTGATCACTACTAATACACAGAAATAGAATTGATTTTTACGTGTTAATCTTGTATCATCTAAACTTGCTAAATGCACTTAATAGATTTCTTAGGATTTTCTATATAGACGATCATGTCTTCTGCACATAATAACAGTTTCACTTCTTCTTTTGCAATCTGGATGCATTAATTTCTTTTTCTTGTATTATTGCTCTGGCTAAAACCAATGTAGGACACAGGTCATGAGAGCAGATATCCTTGTCTTGTTACGAATCAGAAGGAAAGCATCCAGTTTTTAACCCTTAAAAATAAAGTTAGCTGAGACAAAGTATATGTGAACTGCTGTATGAAAAGTGAATTTACTCTGTAAATCTTCACCCAAATCCTAATAAAAAAATAAAATAAAATAAAATAAAAA
>NW_006921602.1:22371366-22412145 GCF_000298275.1 Orycteropus afer afer
TCACTGAACCATCACTGCCCTTGTAGTTTTTTTTTTTTTTTTTGTAGATGCCCTTTATCACATTGAGGAACTGCTCTTTTATTTCTAGTTTGCTGAGTGTTTTCACCAGGTATCAGTGTTGGATTTTGTCAAAGTCTTTATCTTAGTCTATTGAGATGATCATATGGTTTTCTTTTTTAGTTTTTGTTATATGGTGAATGATAGCAATTTGTTTTCAAATGTCAAACACCCTTGTATTCCTCAGATAAACCTAACTTGGTTATTATTTTTTATGGTTTTTATATATGTTAGATTCGATTTGCTAAAAGTTTGCTTAGAATTGTGCATCTATGCTCATGAGGGATATTGGTTTGTACTTTTCTTTTTCATAATGTCTTTGGTTCTGGTATCAGGGTATTGTGGGACTTGTAGAATGAATTGGAAAGTATTTCCTCTTATTTATTTTTTGGAAGAGTTTGTATAGAATTAGAATTATTTCTTTCTCAAATGTTTGGTAGAATTCACCAATGAAGCCATCTGGGCCTCAAGTTTAATTTGTGGGAAAGTTTTTAATTAAAAACTCAGTTTCTTTAGTGGATACACATATATTTATGTTATTTATTTCTTGAGCAAGCTTAGGTACTTTTTCTTTCATGGATTTGTCCATGCCATCTAAACTGTTAAATTTATTGGCTGAAAGTTATTCATAATATTCCCTTATTATCCTTTTGTAAAATCTTTGTTGATGTCACCTCCCTATTCCTGATATTTGTAATTTGTGTCTTTCTTTTTCCCCAATCATTTTAGAGATTTATCAATTCTATTAATCTTTTCCTCGGAAGGAAGGTTGGGCAATCTACTTCCGTAGTGATACTGCCTCGGCAACCCAAGGAGGGGTCACTATGAGTCGGGTCTGACTCAACGGCACATAACAAGAACAACAACAACAACATTAATCTTTTTGAATAACTAATTTTTGGCTTTACTGATTTTTTTTCCTTTTTTATTTGTTTGTTTTTATTTTCACTGGTTTCTGCTCTGATCTTTATTATTTCTTTCATTCTATTACTTAGGGTTTAATTTGATCTTTTTTTTTTTCTAGTTTCTTAAAGTGGAAGCTGAAGTCATTGATTGTAGATCTTTCCTCTTTTCTAATATAGACTTTAGTATTGTAACCAATCCCACCGCCATCTAGTTGATTTTGACTCATAGCGACCCTATAAAATAGAGTACAACTACACTGCAGGATTTCCAAGGCTGTAATCTTTATGGAAGCAGATTGCCTCATCTTTCTCTGGAGGCATGGCTGGTGGGTTTGAACTTCCAACCTCTTGGTTAGCAAATGGATGCCCCAACCACTGCATTACCAGGGCTCCTTATCAGTTGCCCCTATAAATGCTGCCTTAATGGAATGTCACAAAGTTTTATATGTTTGTTTTCACTCTCGTCCAGTACAAAGTAATTTTTAATTTGTTTGGATTATTGCTTTGACCCATGGATTATTTATAATCATTATTTAGTGTCCAAATATTTTGGGATTTTCCAGAGATTATTGATTTCTAATTTAATTTCCCTTTGGTCTAAGACCATCTTTATATTTGCACATTCTGTTATATTTATTGAAACTTGTTTTATGGCATAGACTATGGTCTATTTTGGTGATGAATATTCAATGTATACTGGAAAAGAATGTGTATTCTGCTGCTGTTGGGTAGAATGGTCTCTACATGTCAATCGGGTCAACTTGATTGATAGTATTTGTAAAATTTGCTATATAATTACTGATTTTCTGCCTACTTGTTCTATTAATTATTGAGAGAGGGTTATTGAAATCTTTGATAAAAATTGTGAGTTTCCTATTTATCCTTGTGGTTCTATTAATTTTTCTTCATACATTTTGAAGTTCTCTTATTAAGTGCATAAATTAACAACAACAACAACAAATAGTTTTGGATTGTTACATCCTTTTGTTTAATTAAGCTTGATTAAATGATCTTATAACATCTCTGGTAACATTCTTTGCTCTGAAATCTACTTTGTCAGCTATTAATACAGCCATTATAATTTCCTATTGTGAGTAGCATAGTGGCTAAGACACTTGCCTGCTAACCAGATGGCTGGCGGTTCAAACCCACCAGCCACTCCTCGGAAGGAAGGTTGGGCAATCCTACTTCCGTAGTGATACTGCCTCGGAAACCCAAGGAGGGGTCGCTATGAGTCGGGGCCGACTCGACGGCACATAACAACATAACAACATTGTGAGGGTTAATATGGTGTATTTTTTCTATCTTTTTTTTTACTTTTAAGACATTGGGTTCTTTTTTCCGAGTGTATTTCTTATGAACAACATATAACTGTCTTGCTCTTTTTATCCAATTTGACAATCTCTTCCTTTTAATTGAAGTATTTACACCATTTACATTTCATGTGAAAATTAGCTATAACTCTTTGTTTTGCTCTTTTAGTGGTTGTTTTAGGGTATTTTAACTTCCTTCAATTGATATTATACTACCTCATATATAGTATGAAAGTCTTATAATATTAATATTGTTGTCATATATTTTACTTTTATATATATTTAAACCTCATAATACATTGTTATTATTTTATTTAAAAAATTATCTCTTAAAGAGATTGACATTTAAAAATCTTGTATTGTTTCCATTGCTCTGCATTCTTTTGGCAATTCTCTCCCTGTTGCCTATGACTCTTCCCTCTGTTTAGAAATCTTCCCTTAGCTTCTTTATCTAGTTATCTCTTAACTCTCTGAAAACTCAGATTTCCATCTGGTATCATTTTTCTTTTGCCTGAAGGACTTCCATTAACCTTTCTTGTACTGCAGGTCTACCTACTCATGAGGAATGTTTTCAGCTTTGTATGTTGAGTTTTGTAATTTTGCCTTTGCCTGTGGAAGACATTTTGTTTAGGAAGAGTTGTAGGTGGGCTGCTTTTCTTTCAGTGTGTTTGTTGCTGTTTTTTGGCTATGATAAATAAAATTGCTACAAACATTCATTTACAGAACAGCTTGATAGGTACTATAACACAGACTCCCAGTTTCCATTTATCCTTCTTTCCTGCTCCTTCCTAACTTCTTAGTTTTGTTTTTGGCAAATGTTGTCTTTTTGGTCTCGTATGGTTGACTGTACTGTGGCCTACATTCCTCTCTGATTATCCATAATATGTTTTCAATTCCTTCAGATAAGTAAGAAAAGGACAGAAAACCTAATAGCAAAATAGGTAGAAGATTAAAAGGGGGTGATTTACAGATGAAATACAAATGGCCAATGATAGTAAGAAAATGTTAAACTACTGCCTTAATGATTATGCCTGAAATTCAAATAATGAGATTCACTTTTCACATCTTAAAGTGGAAAAAGGTAAAAATATTTACCATACCAAATGCTGGCTTGAAAATGGAGAAACACTCACATATTGAAGACAATACAACTTGGCACAAAGCTTTGACCCCAAATCTGTTGTGGGGCCTTATTCTTCAGAAATATTTGCACTATAAAACAAAGATAATTACTAGGTTACTTGTTTCAGTAGTGCTTATAATAGTAATCATAAAAAATTGGGATAATTTAAGGAAGTTTGATGAATTGTGTTACTTTCATAAATGTAATACTATGCAAATGTTTTAAATACTGAAGCAGGCCTATGTATAGGTAGAGTAGAAAGATACTTAAAATATGTTGTTGGGTGAAAAGGTCAGGTTTCAGGAAATAATTTAAAGTATGATGAAAAGTTGTTAACAGTGATTACCCCTAGGGAATGAAAATGCCAGAGGTGGTTGGGGGAGTGTGTAGAATGTTTACTTTATACCCACATTTGAATTGTTCATTTGTTTCCAAAAAGCAAGTTTTGCTTTTGTAATTTAAAAACAAAGGTTTAAAAGAAAAGTCATACAGTTTTTACTGATTATATTTCTAAATATTTAAAGCCATGATTAAGCTAATTAATTTTCTTGAGAGTGTGAGGAAATGGGTGCTCTCATACTCTGTTGGTGAGCATTGATTTGCTTAAGCATTTTGGAGGGTAATGTGGCAATATGTATTTTTTAAAAAATATTAAAAATGTGCGTTGACCCCTTTCTTCAGCTGAGAATGAGGTGCCTGGTTCTTCTGTGGAAACTAAGGCTGTGTTGGGGTGAAGATCTCACTTTATCTGGCGACTAGCAAACACCAGGCAGCTGCCAGCTCTGTACTCACCTGCACCATGGCAACATCTACTCTGCCTTCAACCTGCATGAGTTAGCCCCTGACTTGTGTCAACCCCACACACAGTGGAACTGAAAGCTACTGGGTCCTTAGACATCCTCATGATAGGTGGCCAACTGGACTGCTGTGATCCCTAAGATTTGCTGGCTAATTTTCCAATGCAGACCTTTCTTTTCTAGTTCATCTTAGTCTGAAAGCTCCACTAAAACCTGTACATCATCCTAGCAATATGCAAACCTCCACTGACAAATTGGTGGTGGCTGTACATGAAGTGAATTAAACAGGAATCAAACTTGGTTCTCTCACATGGAAAGTGAGAATTATACCACTGAACCACCAATGCCTTAAAACCAATTGGGGTGAAGTTAATTCCAATTCATGGTGAAGCTATGTGTGTCAGAGTAGAACTGTGCTCCAGTTTTCAAATGGCATGCTTTTCTGAATTAGATCACCAGGCCTTTCTTCTGAGGCACCTCTGAGGAGACCTAAATCTTCAACCTTTCTGTCAGTAGCCAAGCATATTAACAAATGGCAGGTAACAACAGCAACCCCATATTTAGCTTAATCTTTCCCGTACTCACAAATGATCATCTTTTATTTTTTTCTTTATTATATCTAATACTGAGGTGAATATTTAGATTATTTCCTTGGATAGTTTCTGATTAGGACTACTGAGACAAAGGAAAAATGACTATTGATGTGAAAGAAGTTTAGGAAGTTTAGAATGTCAATAAGACTTGGATGTAGGAGGTGAGACAGAGGAAGGAATCTAGTATGAGACTTAAGTTTTTGGCTTAGAAAACTGGGTAGGTGATGATGTCATTAATTAAGATTGGGAATACAGGTTATGGTGGGTGTGTGCATGTGGGGTGAACAATAACAAGTTCAGTTTGGACACGTTGCATCTGAGGTGATTATAGGTCATGTAGGTAGAGACATTTTTAGTAGGCAGTAGGATATACAGGACAGAGGCCCAGGATAGGATTTTGGGCTATAGATACAGATATGGGATTTACAAAATTGGGGGGCCCCAGGTCCCTAGGATTCCTGACATATTTCCAGGGATTAGTGTGTTCACTAAATTGATTTATATATATATATATATATTTAAGTTGCAACAATACCTGGATCATCTGGATGACCAATGAGTATTACCAATTTATTTATTTATTTCAGTGATTGCATTTGTGTTTATCTTTATGATCTTGCTGGTGCCAAGTATCACAAAGCCAGGCTTCATATGAAAATGATGCAATCAGGTCAAATGAAGACAAAATGGTGTCATCGTGTGCTTGCCCATATGAATAAAGGTTTCACCGTAGTTTGAATAGAGAAAAGTGGTGGGAGAACTGAATCACACAGAACATATTTCTATTTAAATTAAAAAAAACCTGTGTTATTAGGAGCTAGCCTCATGTTCACATTGTGAGTTGACAAGTAAGTTTCAAGAAAGCAACATCATCCACATAAATTAATGTTCATTCATTTTATGAATTTTAAGTTTTATTTATACTTAATTTATAAGGGTTTTGGTTGTATAATGGCATAATAACTGTAAGCACAAGAAATTTACATTTAGTTTTATGTTTAATAAAGTAAATAATATTAAAATAAAAATAACTTCAATCAACATTGAAAACCTAAGGGAAATACTTCCCTTTAAAAAGGATCTGTACATTATATAAATTTGTGTATGAGAACTGAGGAATGGATTTGTCCAGAGTACAGAGTGAGAAGGAAAGGGTGCTGAAAACAGAACCCTGAAAGCATCAGTAAGTAAAGAATGAATAAAGGAGTGGAGAAAAACTTTGAAGTAAACCCAATGGTTAGAGGAGGATAAAGAAGCCAAAAGAAAGTTCTCAAAAGGAGAGAACTGAAAAATGACCTTAAAAGTCACAGATGGCCTTTGCCCAAACATTGTCAGTTCATTGGTAATGTCAGAAGTCAAATATTTGGAGTTGAAAAGTGAATGAGAGGTAAGAATATGGGAATAATGAGAGAAGACCTTTCTTAAAATAAGTTTGGTTATGATGAAAAGAATGTTTCTGAATGGGGCACTATAAATGCAAGTCTTTGAGCAAATTTTTATGTATTGAAAAGTCACTATAAATGCAAGCCTTTGAGCAAATTTTTATGAATTGAAAAGAAGGGGCTAGTGGAAAGAAGATCACAATATAGGCAAGAGGAAATAATTACTGGAACAAGGTCTCAGAGTAGGCAGGACTCAGTGTGATAGAGTTAACAATTGGCAGAATTAACTCCCAAGAGTGATGATACAAATTCTTGTGAGATGAGACATGAAAACTTTGAAAGTGAAAGAAGTAGGAAACTGGAGTTCATCCTTGGTGGCTTGAAATTTTCTATGAGGAAGGCCCAGAGTAATAGTCTAATGCTGAAAACAGGGTTTAGATTTGTAATAGCTATTATGGAGAATGGGCAGGGAATGTAACAACAATCCTGAGGCTTGCTGAGATTGGATTCTAGTTTTAGCCATGCCACTTAAAAGCTTTGTGAATTGTCAAAACTGTTAACCTGTCTAAATATTTTTAAATGAAGAATTCAGACTGGGTAATTTCTAAAGGGAGCCTCTTGACTGCTCACCAGAAGGCTGGTGGTTCAAATTCACCAGCCACTCCTCATAAGGAAGATTGGGCAATCTACTTCTGTGGTTATACTGCCTTGGAAGCCCAAGGAGGCATCACTATGAGTTGGATCTGACTTGACGGCAGTGAGTTTGGTTTGGTTTTGGTAACTGAAAGGTTAGGAGCTCTGGTAGCGTAGTGCCTAAGGCACTTGACTACTAACCAAAAGGCTGGCAGTTCAAACCCACCAGCCACTCCTTAGAAGGAAGGTTGGGCAATCTACTTTCGTAGTATTGGAAACTCAAGGAGGGGTTGCTACGAGTCAGATCCGACTGGACAGCACATAACAACAAAAGCAACTGAAAGGTTGAAGGTTCAAGTTCACCCAGAGATGCCTCACAAGAAAAGACATAGCAATCTACTCCCAGAAAACCAGCCACTGAAAGCTCTAGGGAACTCAGTACCACTCTGACACAAAAGGCTGTCATGAATCATATCTACTTGATGTCAACTTGTTTATTCTGAAGAGCTTTCTAGTTCTCAAATCATTTAATTTAGAAATCAGGCACTAAATCCTTTCTTAAAAGTAATCTTAACACAATAAATGCTTTATTTTCCCTTGTAAGAGTGACTTTGTTGTTGTTGTATGCCGTCGACTCAGCCCCGACTCATAGCGACCCCTCCTTGGGTTTCCGAGGCAGTATCACTACGGAAGTAGGATTGCCCAACCTTCCTTCCAAGGAGTGGCTTTTAGGACTATATATATATATACCATTTAGATGACGTAGAATTTGAAAGTCCATCTGGAAAATTAAAAAGCCAGTTAGAAGAGAAAGGGGAAAGTAATGGAAGAGTTTTTTTTTTTCTTCTTCACTTGTCAAACACACAAGTCATCCACCAAAACCAAACAACACTGACAGAAAGCTCCTGGAACTAGGGTCAGGAAAAATGGTGAAAGAAATTGTCGTCATTGTCTTTTTAGCCTCTAGCTCCTGAAATCTGTAAGTGAATTCCAGCTATGGGTTGAATTATTGTGAAATTCCCAGGAGGAATTGAGGAAAATGAGACAGCCCCATGGAATTTCAAATAACAAAATCCACTCTAACAACTGGAAGCTGCTGCTGGGTTTTAAGTAAGGAGGGGCTCTGAATAAACAGAATGACTGAAAATGTAAATTTAGTTGTTCCCCTCTCTGCTCTCAAGCACTTTGTTCATACTTAAATTTTTAAAAATTTATATTTAAATTATAATTTGAAAGATTAATCAACTAAAGTAACTTCCTGAAGATCATATCTTGCCTTGAAAAAAAGAGTTCTTCTACATTCATCAACCCTGGGATACTTAACCCTATCTGTTCCAGTGAGAAAAATTCTTGACATAAAAACAATCAGAATCTACATTTTAACAAGATCCCCTAGGTGAAGTAGAAAACCTAATTCTCAGCAGGTGGCTGAACCAGAATTAAGCGGTTTGAAGCCCTGGCCTGCAATGCCAGAAAATCCAGGACCACAGGATTCGCTGAACAGTGCAGCCTGGAATACTCAGGAGACTGTTGTTATGGAGCTGTGTGAACCTACTTGACTCCACTGTTTTTCAGCTCTCAGGTAATTGTGCTTCCAAGGAGGAGGAGGCCTCCAGCAGAAGGAAGGGTCCTGCTAACTCTTACACCATTTATCTATTTACCCTTCTGCTTCTCTCACCAGAATGTGAGCTCCTGGAGGGCAGAGACATTGTCTAATTCATCTTTTTATCCCTACCCCCTATAAAGCAAGTTCCTAGTATGTGCGTATAGGACAAATGAATGATGTAAATCTGAGATTCAATGTTTCAAATAATTAAAGTCAGCATGTGTAATAATTTTCAAACATTCTTAAGGTGTGGGCAATAATAGTTCTTTTCAGTCATGCTAACAAAATTACCAAAAGAAATGGCATCTGGCATCTTTGAAAATTAAGGGTATATATACACATATATATTCCTGAATACATGTATGAGCATATGTTGTTTTGATTATTTCCACACATCTCTTGCCAGGCAAGGTTTTTTAAAACATCATCTTTATTTTGTTATTTCTGATTAAGGACCAATGATGGCTTCTAGTTGCCCAATGTATTGGTTTGAAACCCTATGATGATCTAATAAAAAGCAGAGTTTTCAATTAAGGCCAGGATTTCATCAGCATTTTATAATGAAAATTATATAGAATTATAGTATGTTGGAATAGTTATTAATCAGGACTTATTTGGATGCAAGGAACAGAAACTCAATTCAATCTGGTTTTACAATACCAGAAGAAACACTTCTTTGAATAATAGGGAAGTCCAGGAGATTGCATCTGGCTGTGGGCACGGCTGATTCCAGAGGCTCACACGGTGTTGTCAGGACCCTGTTTCTCTCTTAGCTTCACTTATTTCATTTTTGCTTAATTCAGCCAGAATTTCTCCTCTATGAAAGCTAGATGACCTCCAGCTGGCTCAGCCTCATATCCTTCAAGTTTAGTAATCCCTAAAGTAGGGAAAATCTTCCAAATTAACCCCAGAGGAAAAGTCCTGGAGTGGACTCTGCTTGGCTTAAACTGGGTCATGCAGCCCATTCCTCAACCAATCACTATGGTGAAGAAAATGGAGTATTTTGATTGGCTAAATCTGGGGCAGGAGTTCTGGTCACATAGTGCCTAAGGCACTTGACTGCTAACCAGAAGGCTGGCAGTTCAAAGCCACCAGTCACTCCTTGGAAGGAAGGTTGGGCAATCTACTTCCGTAGTGATACTGCCTCACAAACCCAAGGAGTGGTCACTATGAGTCAGGTCCAACTCGATGGCACATAACAAAATCTGGGGCAGATGCCCCAGCCTTGTGGCCAAGGGAGGTGGAGTCCCATGACGGCCATTTCCTTCAAGAGCACTTGTAATGTGGTAGGACAGTTCACCAAAGGGAAGTGTGTGGTTGTTACCAGGAAGGAAATGAACTGACAAAAGTACCTTAATAATCCACTACACCAGGGCTGAGATTCAGCCTGTATGTGCAGATCCCATGAACCAGCTGGAGTCCATTCAGATAGCTCAAGGGTCCATTCAGAATGGTTGGTATACATGCTGTACCACTGTTAACTAACTGTTTTAAATATCAATCCTGCATGATAGCATCTCACCACTCAATAAGTTAAAAATAACATGTGTTTTGGTCATGTTGTAAGAAGGGACCATTCCCTGGAGAAGGATGTCATGCTTGGTAGGGTGGAGGGTCCACGAAAGAGGGGGAGGCCTTCAACGAGATGAATTGACACGGTGGCTGCGATGATGGGCTCAAGTATAGCAGGGATTGTGGGGCTGGCGCGGGATCGGGCAGTGTTTCGTTCTGCTGTGCATGGGTTGCTATGAGTCGGAAACGACTCGATGGCACTTAACAACAACAACAACAACAATGCAATATGAGCACTGTTGAATGCACAGCTAGAAGGACATATCTTCATGGAACAAAAACTATAGTTTGCACTTAAAAGTTTTTCTTGGAATGGTATTTTTCAGAGCCTGATCAGATTTACAGCAGAAAGCGAGAACTGGCGAAATTCAATGCCTATAATTTTCTTTTTAAGGAAAAATAAATAACATGAGTATATAGTTCTTCATGAAGTATTTATATCATACTATCACTCTCCCCAATATGTAAAAGTGGTTTGACTTCCTGATAATAAGACTGAAAGCTTCTGTTAGTAGTGAGCTTAGAGAAACATGCACCAAAGCAAGCAAAGCTGAGTCCTGAGTCCCTAATATGCCTTCAAAAGCAGTCATCCATTTAATTTGATCTATTAAACAAACTCAGCAGTTGGGATGCCCACACAGTGAGAAAGGCTGCTTAGAGATGGAATTTTGGCTTTAATTGGAATCTTCTGCCCTTTATTAGACAACCATAAGCTTCCAATTACACACACCATCTTTATTTCAAATATGGATTTATAAAACCTTATGAATTTTCATTCTTAGCAACAGATTCAGGAATAAAAATAAGCTCCTGTCATGATCAAATACAAAGATTTTCTTCTTTCTTTCCTACTTTTGCCACACCTCAAAACATCATTGATAATTGATCAAACACCCGCTCTGTATCCAGAGTTGTATTAGTTACTTTGCACTATTAAAGAGAATTTGAAAAACAATCCCTATGCTTGAATAATTTAATATGTCTTAAGAGAAAAAAACGAACAAACCTGGAACAATCAGGTAACAATTAAGTGGTTGCTTTTCTGCCTACAAGAGCTCTGGTGACACAATGGTTAATGCATTCAGCTGCTAACCCAAAGGTCTGGTTCAAATCCAGTAGCTGTTCTGTGAGAGAAATATATGGCACTCTGCTTCCATAGAGATTTGCAGCCTTGGAAACCCTACGAGGCAGTCCTATTCTGTCCTATAGGGTCACTATGAGTCAGAATTGACTTGATTGCAGTATGTTTGGCTTGGTTTTGTTTTTCTGTCTCCATTAATGATGTAATGACCACTCCTCCATTTCAGTCTGTTTTACCCAGTCTTCCAGGTCTGTCTCCAAAATCTTCCTTCATATCCTTTCACCTGATTGCTTGAATGTAAGGTAGGTTCCATATTCTTCTGAACCACCCACCTTGATACTTTTTTTAAGCTGTCTCACTTAAAATGCCTTCAATAGCTCTTCATCATCTACAGTCCAGCCTCCACAGCTTGGTGGGGAACCCCTGTGCTTCTCCTTGTATACAATGGTGAAGGCAAATGAAATCTTTGTAAGATAATCTATTCACTGCTGTTGAGTAGATTCTAACTCATAGGGACCCTTTTGAACTGAGTAGAACTGTCCCACAGAGTTTTCAAGACTAAATCTTTACGGAAGCAGACTGCCTCATTTTTCTCCAGTGGAGCAGCTGACGAGTTCAAACCTCTGACCTTTTGGTTAGCAGCCAAATGCCTTAACCATTGCACCACCAGGCCTCCTTTGCAAGATAACAGATGCTATGAATTTCTACATCCAGGCTTCTCTGCCTGGAATAGACTTCTCTTTCCTTTTCTCCCAATTTAGCCCCTGATTAGTTCCCATGGACCCATTAACCTAGCTCAGACTTCACTCTTAAGGAGGTCTCTTCCCTCTCCAACCTTCAGACTAGGCTACCTCTGTACTTTGTACCTATTTGTATAGTTCAGGGTGGTGATTATTTGTTTTCATGTCTGCATTTCCCTACAACTTTGCAACTTGAGGGCAGTCTTCACACCTTAGTCACTTTTGAATCATTAGTGCCTAGCAGAGTGCCTAGCACACAGCAAGTTCTCCATAAAATGTTATTGAAATGTATTGGGTTGCACTGAACTAAGTGGGAGTATAGTGAAGACTTGAGGTAGCTGAAGATCCTAACTGAGGCCTGGGTTTTATGTCAATATTGAAAAGGGGGGAAAAAAAAATCTTAGGGAAGGAGGAAATGACAAGAGCAATACTCCAGAGATGAGAATGATATCTGGCTGGCGTGGAGGCTGTATGGCACAGAGTATTAGGAAATAAGATCAGAAAGGCCAGGCAGGCCCATATTAAAGAAGCTTTTGAGCATCAAACAGAGGAGGTGAAACATAATGCAATAGTGATATAAGGTAAAGCAATTGAAGAAAAGAGAAATTTATATATCCCAAGTATTTGTGCATGAGCCTGATCCTTTCCACAGTCTTTCTGTTTTGGAACTTGTCACATTGTTAACTGTCGGTACTGTGTGTTACTGATCTCAACTGGCCTTGAGTCATCTGAGCATACTAGTGTTGTGCTCTATAGCAGACAGTCTGAGGCACTGGGAGTCAGAAGCCCTGGCACTGAATTTCCACTCTGGCACTAAGTTGATATCTGATATGGTGAAAACGCTTTACCACTTAG
Source organism: Orycteropus afer afer (assembly GCF_000298275.1). NCBI lineage: Eukaryota > Metazoa > Chordata > Mammalia > Tubulidentata > Orycteropodidae > Orycteropus > Orycteropus afer. The sequence continues at coordinate 22,384,024 of NW_006921602.1, forward strand.
TCCTCAGTGTTCTCATCTGTGCACTGTAGGTAGGAAGGTGGAGGACACGATTTGGGAGACCCCTTTGATTTCTAGGACTCAGTATATAGCAGGATAAGTAACTCTTAACCAATTTATAAATATACCTGGCCTTTTGGTTTTATTTGTTTACTCATTTTCTGGGTATCAGAGTTGCTGTATTGCACTGGTCTCTGACAGGCTCATAATCTGCTCTGCTAAATCTGGTCTGAGGTTTTGACCATGTTTCTTACCTGTGAAATCTCCCCAACCCTCTTGGTTGTGGTGGTTAGCAGCCAATGATTCACCAAATTTTACCATCCCTAAAAACCCAGCCCCAGTCTAACATCTTTCTTGAAGCTTTTCTTAACTTCTCTCTGATTTCTACCTTATGATTTTTGTGTTTAAAGATACATTTTGTCTCAGATTATTCTGTATTTGTTCTATTATGACTTTTCTTTGCCCAATTAGTTTCTAAACTTCTTAAAGTAAGGAGCTGTTAAGTATAATATTTGTTCATACCCCACCAAGGCCGAAACCAAGGCACAAGATAGTCACCTAGTAAGATTTTTTTAAATATTGAATTGAATTATGCACACAAAATATTACTAGAAATAGAAAAGACAAACCATTAAAAGGATATCTATAGGGCATGGAATTGAAACAGTGTAGCATATCCATGATTTTGTAGATGATATTTTGTACTAGGCAAAGAACTGTTTTAAGACAGGGTGATTTGTGTAGTTTCTGGCCTCTGGGCTTGTTTTGAATTAGAGTGTGTGGTACTAGGGGCTAGAGATATTCTAGCCAACTCAAAGAAAAGAGAAAATGGAGAACTGTTTACTGAGTGACTTTGCTGTTGGACAGGTCCCAAATGCAGTTTCAGAACATCGGGCAGAGTTACCACCCTGCTGCCACCACCTCTGCCAACTTGGATAAGAAACAGTGAAGTTGACCTGTCTTTTGGCTCTGGAACAAGGGGAGGGAGCACACCAGCAGGCATGGGAAGGAAGAAGTTGTGAAATGAAAGACATGAGTAAGAGATGAGGCTGATCCTCTTTCCTCCTTTCCCTATCACCCTCAGTCTCTCTCGTCCTCACCTGTAGATATGGTATAAGCCAGAACTTTGCACCTTATACCAAGTGGGGCATGAGGTCCAAGATTTGTAGTTTGAGATGACAAAGTGCGCTGAGAGTTGTTTTAGATTATTTTGTCCCCTAAAATGGTCCTAGGCCAAACGTTTGAAAATCACTACTCTAGATAGGTAATTAGCTTCTAAAGAACCTCACACTTTTAAAACTCAATGCAAAATATAAGCAGAAAGGTCACTGTCTGAAGGAAAGTTCTAGAACTGGCAATTTTGGGGCTCTTTTTATTGTGAATTAGGTCATGGAAATAAAACATCTGAGGTTAGAAACTCTAAATCCTGCTTTAATTCTCAAATTGCCTTCAGACCCTCTCTGGTAGGATAGTCTAGAAATTATGGATCCATGTGCTCCCCGCCCCCCTTCTGAAATGCCACAAAGCTGTTAGTGTTTAGAAAAGAAGAATTCTGCATTGCATTGATTTGTCTTACTGTGTGGGGAAAAGTGTAGGAATAACTCCCATGTGTCATCAACCATTTAGTCAGCACTAAGTTCCTTAGCAGGGGAAATGGTAAGATTTATTAGGGAAAGTATCTGTCATCCCATATAAATAGATGCACAGTTAAAGCAGACAGGGTGTATATTTCTGTGTGACTGATCATAAGGAATTTATTATCAAGGACTCTGGAAAAATCAGTCATTTGGGAAAATGACAAACATAAGAATACACTTATATTTTATGCAAAATATTCTTCAAACAGTAATTGGCTTCAAGTATATTGTTAGGATAGGAATCATTTTAATTAAAACATTTTTGCTTTAGTTTTTCACTTTTGAGAAAATACATGCAAGTGATAAAAATAGCCCAATAGTAGAAAAAAGTATATAAAGAAAGGTAGATCTCTTTCCCTCTGCTTAGCCCTGCCTTACTACCCTACCCAGAGGCCATTACTGTTATCATTCAGAATTACTTAACTCAAAAACAAGGTGATTCTCCTCTATATCTTTTATATGCTTAATAGTCTAAGGAGCTCTGGTAGCATACTGCCTAAAGCACTTGACTGCTAACCAGAAGGCTGGCGGTTCAAACTCACCAGCCACTCTCGGAAGTTGGGCAATCTACTTCCATAGTGATACCACCTTGGAAACCCAAATAGGGGTCGCTGTGAGTCAGGTCTGACTTGACGGCACACAACAACAACAACATAGTAGCCTAGGCTACAAGGAGCCCTGGTGGTGCAATGGTTAAGATCTCGGCTGCTAACTAAAGGTTTGGCAGTTGGTACCCATCAACTGCTCCACAGGAAAAGGACTGGTGGATCTGCTTCTGTAAAGATTACAGCCTAGGAAACCCATGGAACAGTTCTACTCTGTCACATGGGCCCTTATGAGTCAGTATTGACCAGCCAGCACCTATCAACAGTAAAGTCTAGTTTACATATTCTTCCCTAGTTAACTTTTTACCTTAGTAATATATGTTGGAAGGAGTGCTGGTAGCACAGTGCCTAAGGCACTTGACTGCTAACCAGAAGGCTGGTGGTTCAAACCCACCAGCCACTCCTCAGAAGGAAGGTTGGGCAATCCTACTTCTGTAGTGATACTGCCTCAGAAACCCAAGGAGGGGTCACTATGAGTCGGGGCTGACTCGACGGCACATAACAACAACAACAACAACAATATATATTGGAAATCATTCCTTATAAGTCTGTATGTATGGGCCAAGTTCATTGTTTTTAATAGAGTTAACCAGTTTTGACACCTTGTCCTAATTGTTTTAGGATTATTTTGTTTGTTTTGTTTTGTTTTAACATTACAGACACATTTTAAGCCTAACCCTCACTGCTCAAGTCTGTTGTTCTCTCCAAAGGTAACCTCTATCCTGAAATTAGCATGTATCCCTCCTGTTTGATGTTTATATATTTAGCACACATATTTAGTATTTCATCGTGTGACTCTAGCACCATTTATTTAACCACAATTCTATTTTTGAATATTTATGTTGTTTCCAATGTTTTACTGTGGAAAAAAATAGTGCCATAATAAACATTGTATTTCATGTCCCCTTGGGCACATGTATGAGAATTTTTTAGGTTATATACCTACATATAGAATTGCTAGGTCATGTTATTGTTGTCAGTTGCCAATGAGTTGATTCCAACTCATGGTGGCCCCATCTGTGCAGAGTAGACCTGCTCCAAAGGATTTGTAGGACTGTGTGCACGATCATAAGCAAACTTTGATATTGTAACATTTTTCTCCAACGTAGTTTTTAACAATATACACTCACATCAGCCATGTATAAAAGTTGCTTTTCTTGCCATATCCTTTGCAATACTTGGGCTTTTCTGACTTCCAGAATGGTGCCTATCTGATAAATGTGAAATAAAGCCTAATTATGGTTTTAATTTGCACTTATTATTGAAGTTGAATATCTTTGGTTATATTTTTTGAGTATTTCTTTTCCCTCTAATATTTAACTATTAACAATGTTGGCATTTTTTCTTCTGGATTTTTTTTTTTTTTCTTATTTATAGGAATCTTTTTGTATTCTGGACATAGAACTAACTAACTTCTCCTACTCTGTTGTTCTGGTTACCCAGTGCCACCCTGGCAAGAATATATCACAAATGGGATGCTTAAACAAACAGGAGTTTATTCTCTTACAGTCTGGATGGAGGCTTTAAGTCCGAGTTCAAAGTGTCAGGCTTAGGGGCTGGGTGAAAGCCCCTCAACCTTGGGCTACAGCTCTGCTTCCTGCTCCCAGCCCACTGAAGCTAGAGGCTTTTCTTCACTCAGACAACTGCTGGCTGCTGAGGCTGCCAAGCCCAAGGTTGACAGGCACAGTCCTAATGTGACCAAACCACATGGCAGGCCATTAACTCAAGTCCATTGAAAATCCCAAGGTTGGCAGAGCATGGCAGGCTGCTGAACAATGACACAGCTACATGCAGGGTTCAAGCATGCCTAAGCTAGAGACTGTTCCCCAAAGCTTCTCCTTATATACAGGAAGCAGACCACATCCCAAAGGCAGCTACTTAGCTGCTCACAGTAGATTCTACCACGGAGTTGATTACCAGACTCATCATGGAGAATACTATATTCAGCTGCCCAGCCACTCAATCAGGCCCAGCCAAGTTGACACAAACTTAACTACCACATCTGTGGTTTGCATTTTCACCATATATGGCATCTTTTGGTTAATGAATTTCTAGATTTTAACATATTCAAGTTAACACTGTTATCATTTGCATTTCTGTTTTTTTAAGAAATCTTAAGAAATGTTATGAAGATACTCTTCTACACTTTTTTAAAACCTTTCTTCTCCCTCACACATTTAAAGTTTTTAACCTATGTGGAATGTAATTTTACTGTGGCATGAAGTAGTTGGGATCTAAACTCTTTTCCCCCAGATAGCTGATTGTCCTAGGGCCATTTATCTAATGGTCACCATTTCCCACTGATATATAAAGCCACCTCTGTCCCATACCAAGTTTCCATATATGTATAGGTCAGTATCTATGCCCTTTATTTTGTTCCTTTAGTCTATTTTTATATCGTTGTCCAATATTACGGGATTTAAATAACTATAATCTTATAATCAGGCTGGTAGGTCAAATTCCCACTCTTTAGTTATCTTTTAAAAAAATTTATTTGCTAGTTTTGTCCCTTTACTCTTTCACATGAACTTCAGGGTCAGATGGTTAAATTCCATGAAAAACCTTGTTGGGATTCTAACTGGCATTACAATAAATTCATAGCTCCATTATAAATTATGGAGAGAACTTCTAAATTTACACAATTGTATCTTTCCTTCTTTCCGTGTATGGATCTCATCATTTAGTCCGTTTTTTTAAATGTAATGTTTTGTAATATTGTCTAAAGAAGTCTTGCATATATTTCCTGAGATTTTTGCCTAGGTATCTACTGTAAATAGGATCTTAAGGTAAATACACACACACACACACACACATATACATTTTCTAATGGTTTTCTCCTCTCATATCCTGATCATGTATTCAGAATGCTGAATTCTCCTATTTGTTTCTTACTATTTCTCTATTAATTTTTATGCATTTTCTATGTAAATAGTCATATAGTCTGCAAACAAGGATGATTTTTTTTCACACTCTCTAATTTTTATTCTTTTAAAGATGTCTAGTACTATGAGTTTAACTGTATTACCTAAAAATATGTATTGAAGTCCTGGCCCCTGTACCTGAGGATGTGATCCTATTTAGAAATAGGTTTTTTCTTTTGTTATGTTAATGAGGTCATACCACAGTAGGTGGGTCCTAATCCTAGTCATTTCTGAGTTATGAAAAGTACAGAATAGACCCAGAGACACACAGGGGGAAGACAGAAGTCAAGGAACACCAAGGAACTGCCCTAGAGCGGAGACCCTGATTTTAACTTACAACCTCCAAAACTGTAAGAATATAAAATTCTGTTCTTCAAGCCACCCATTGGAGATATTTTTTTTGTTACAGGAGCACTAGGTAACTAAGACATCTAGTCTTTACTTCTAATATATCTTTAAAAGAAGCTCTGATAACAGGCACCCTTGACTTATTCCTGACTCTGAAGAGCAAGCTACTAATGTCTTATCACTAAGTATCATAATTTCTGTAGGTTTTTGGTAGATGCATGTGAAAGAGACTGCTGGTTCTTCCTTCAATATCGGGGTTCTCCCTTCTTCAGTAGCATCTTTGACTTTCACCTGTCAGAAATAAAAAAATAAAAACAAAACCGTTCTGGTTACCTATTGCTGCTCTGACAAGAAATATACCACAAATGGGATGGCCTTAACAAACAGGAGTTTATTCTCTTAATTTGGAGGCTTTAAATCCAAGTTCAAAGTGCCAGGCTCAAGGGACTGGGTGAAGGCCCCTCAACCTTGGGGTCCAGCTCTGCCTCCTGCTCCAGGCCTACTGGAGCTAGAGGCATTTCTTCACTCAGATAGCTGCTAGCTGCTGAGGCTGAAAAACCCAAGATTGACAAATAAAATGGCACAGTCCCAATGTTACCAAACCACATGGCAGGCCATTAATTCAAGTCCATTGTTAAGTCCCAAGGTCAGCAGAGCGTGGCAGATTGCTCAAGAAAGACACAGCTACATGTAAGGTCCAAGCGTGCCATAGGCTAGAGACCATTCCCAAAGCTACTCCTCATATACAGGAAGCAGACCACGTCCCAAAGGCAGCTACTCAGCTGCTTGTGGCAGATCCCACCACGGAATTGATTGCCAGTCTCATCATGGGGAATAACTATCACCAGCTGCTCAGCCACTCAACCAGGGCCAGCCAAGTTGACACACAAACTGAACTACCTCAAAAACCAAGCAAAAAAACACCTGCATTTCCCAGCTTCCTTCAACTAGTTGAGGCCACATGGTTTATTACTAGTCATTTGGATGTTAACAGAAATCATATATGCAAATTCTAGTAGTAACCTTAAAGTGAGGGACCATAATCACTCTCCTTCATTTCTTCCTTCAGCTAACTGGAATATAGATGTTAAAACTGGAATGAAGCAATCACACTGGGCATGAAATGATCTGAGCAATAAAGATCACACAAAACATAATGAAATGATAGAAGGAGCTTCGTTGGCTCTCAGTTACCTAACCAGACTGTTAGGTGGGAGAGCAATAGAATTCTATCAAGTTGGGAGTTTTCTGACACTCACAGCCATGCCTAATCTTACCACACTTTTTAACAGGATATTGAAATTGTTGGCCATTCTCAGTTTGCCAAGAGTTTTTCTATTTTTAATAAATCAATCTCTCATAAATTGCTCACCTTTATTAATAAGATGAATTACATTAATATAGATTTTTATGTTCAACCATCTTTGGGATTCTGTCATAATTTATTTTAGAGGTTGCCGATATATAAATACTTTATTTCTTACTTTTTCCCAAGGTTTTAATATGAACAATTTCAATCATACAGAAAAGCTGGCAGTGACATTCATATACTCATCACCAAAATTTTGAAATTAACATTTTATTATGCTTGCTTTACCACTTATCTGTTGTGATATGTTTTTAATACATTGCTGAATTCAGTTAGCTGACTTTTTAATGTATTCAAGAGTGAGAATGATCAACTTACTTCCTTTCTTACATTGTCTTTATCTTGTAAAATGAGGAAGGAACTCTCTTATTTTTGTCATATCTGAAAAAGTTTTCCAAGACAGTAAGCAAATTTTGAAGATTTGGTAAAACTCACCTTTTTGGATAAGTACTTGGTTGATGTGGTGTTTTTGTAATGTGTAATTTTCTTTCTTTTTTTTAACTACAAATTCAATTTATTTAATGGTATATATATAACTTGACATTTCTTTTTCAAGTAAGTCTTAGAGATTTACATATTTCTGGAAAAACTTTTCATTTAAATTTTCAAATTTATTGGCATAATGATGTTCATTGTATTTTCTTGTGTTTTTAAAATCTCGACTCTATTTGTAGTCATGTCCTTTTTTTTCCCCATATTTTCTCTCAATCAATATTGCCCAATTTGTCTGTTTTATTCATCTTCTCATAGAACTAGGTTTTGCATCTATTAATTGCTTATTGATTTTTTCTTTTTGTTATTATTTTTCTACTTTTTCTGTTCTGATTTAAAAAAAAAAAAAACAAAACTTTGAGGCACATATTCTCTTCTCTTCTATTCCATGCATTAAAATGGAATTTAATTTAAAATTAAATTTCTTTCTAAACATTACTTTAAGTGCACTTCACACATTTTGATACTGCTGTTTTCATTATCTGAACAGTGCTGAATATTTGCTAATCTCCACTAATTTTTCTCCCTAATCTAAAAATTATTTAGAAATTTCTAAGAGGAATGGGGGAGTGTAAGTACTATATTGGATTCTAATTGTATTCTATTTCTAATTGTTAAACAGAGAACGTGTTTTATGTGACTTTTAGTCATTAGTATTTGACATTTGCTTTTTTACCTATTATACTCAGTTTTTGGAAATGTTTCACATGTACTAGAGATAATGTATTTAAAAAAAAAATTTTAGGTGCAGTATTACTTACATTTCACATCTTCTACAACAATGGTGTTATAATCTCCCACTATAATTATAGCTTTATTATTTTCTCTTTGTAATTCTAACAACACATTGTGTGTGTATACACACATACATATCTGAGATTCTAAATTACTATGTCTTCAAGGTGATCTATTCTTTTTATCTTTTTATCATTGTATGATGACTCTCTTTATCTCATATATTTTCTGCTTTCAGGTCTTTTATATTGATATCAGTATTGCTACATATAATCTTTATTACTATTTTTCTAGTATATTTTATCTATTTGTTTACATAATCTCTTTGTATCATCATGTTTTAAGTGTGTCTTTTATAAATAGTACATGACTGAATTTTTAAAAAAATCCTCTCCTGAGAATCTCTGTCATTTAGTAGGCAAGTTCAATATTTTAATAGTATAGGTACTTTGGTTATTGATATATTTGGATTTATTTCTTCCATTTTAGGTCATGTTTTCTATTTACCATTCAACTTTATTCTTTTTTCTCTTTCTCTACTTTCTATTAAGGAGCTCTGGTAGCATAGTGGCTAAAGTACTTGACTGCTAACCAGAAGGCTGGCGGTTCAAACCCACCAGCCACTCCTCGGAAGGAAGGTTGGGCAATCCTACTTCCGTAGTGATACTGCCTCGGAAACCCAAGGAGGGGTCGCTATGAGTCGGGGCCGACTCGACGGCACATAACAACAACAACAACAACTTTCTATTAGATTGATCTAATTTTTGTTTTTGTTTTGCTATTTGTTTTTCTTTATCCCACCACCACCACTGGAGGTTTATTATCTGCCTAGAGTTAGGATTAAAATATGAAGTCCCCTGCAGGAAATTAAAACCCCAGCCTTCCATACTGCCTTCCCAATTTTACCAAAAACCATACTCACTGCCATTGAGTTGGAACTGACTCATAGAGACCCCTCCTTGGGTTTCCAAGCAGTATCACTACAGAAGTAGATCTCCCAATCTTCCTTTTGAGGAGTGGCTGGTGAGTTTGAACTGCCAGCCTTCTGGTTAGCAGTCAAATACCTTAGGCATTAGGCTACCAGAGCTCCTTTTCCAATTTTAGGGGGTTGTAATTTTCTATTTCTCTTTTCATGACAGGGATATCTCTTCAAGTATGTTCCTCCAAGGACATCCCTTGGGTTTCCAGAATCTGTATCTCTGGGAGTTACATTTTGTTTCCTTACCCAGTTTCTGAACTTGAACAGAGAAGGTGTCAGGAGCCTTCTCTGGTCTGTTCTAAGGCCAGGCCTTGTCTGCCTCAAGGCCAGGGGTCAATATAAGAGAGAAAGGCATCTAAAGAAAAACCACGAACAAGAGCCATTTAGACTATCAAATGAATCATGGGGTCAGCTAAAACTTACCTCACTGTAGTTTTGTCACCTCTTCATTTCTAAAAACTTTTTCTTTCTTTTGAACTTATCTATTTATTTGGAAAGTGTTTTTGATTGCGTTTTAACCAGTATTTCTATTTGTAGGTACCAATCTCAATCATCTCTGTCTGCTATATTACCAAAGAGTTTCTTTTCCTCTATGTCACTGTTTTTTGTGGGAGGTTATCTATTTCCTTCTTTCCTTCAAAGTCTATTTGTTAGCACTTATCATATGACAGGAGTCCCTGGGTGGTGCAAATGGCTAACACACTCAGCTGCTGACCCAAAAGTTAGAGGTTCAAGTCCATCCAAAACTCCTTACAAGAAAAGGCTGATAAGCTACTTCTGAAAAATCAGTCATTGAAAATCCCATGGAGTACCCTGATTCACGTGGGGTTGCCATGAGTCAGAACTGACTTAACAGCCACTGGTTATCATGTGCCAGGCATTGATCTGGGTTCTAGATCTTCTAACAAAATTATGGAAATTTGTTATAGATCTACCTCTCCTTTTTCAAGATTGCAGAGTATTTCACTGTATAGACTTATCAGAATCTACTTCAACAGCTCCCTATCAATTGTAGGACAATTATGTTGCTTCCAGCCTTCCACTATCATAAAAATGTTGCAGTTATGATTGCAGCACATATGGACTTTGCACTCAGACAACAATAAATTTAAAGGATAAATTCCTATTATGTGGAATTGCTGTGTCAATTGATATATGTGCTTAAGTTTTTTTTTAACTTTTTAATTTTGTATCCTTAAATTTTTAATAGTTATTTTCAAATTGCATTATAACAGCATTTTATCAATTTTATCCTATCAACAATTTGAGTTTTTATTTCTCCACACTCTTAATAATACCAAACCAACTCACTGCTGTCCAGTCGGATCTGACTCATAGTGACCCCTCCTTGGGTTTCTGAGGCGGTATCACTGCAGAAATAGATTGCCCAACTTTCCTTCCGAGGAGGGCTGGTGGGTTTGAACTGCCAGCCTTCTGGTTAGCAGTCAAATGCCTTAGGCACTACACTACCAGAGCTTCCACTCAATAATACAGTATATTAAAAAAAAAAAAAAAAACAAAAAAACACCGAACTCACTGCCTTTGTGTCAATTTCAACTCATAGTGACCCCTCTTTTGGTTTGCAAGGCAGTATCTCTAGGGCAGTAGATTGTCCAATCTTCCTTCCAAGAAGTAGCTGGTGAGTTTGAACAGCCAGGCTTCTGGTTAGCAGTCAAATGCCTTAGGCACTATGCCAACTTTTTTTTTTATCATTACCAATCTTGTGAAATTTTACATTTCTTTAATTATGAGTGTTGAGGACATATTTGAATTCCTTTTACACAAACTGCCTGTTTGTTTTAATGCATTGTTGGCATTTTTTTTCTTAATTTGAAAGAGTGATTTATATATTAAAGATAAAGACCCTTTAATTGGCTCATGTTGCAAACTTTGTTCCTAGTTTGTTGTTTCTTATAACCCCTTTTTTATGCCGAGTAAATTTGTAGAATTTTGATGATCCTTGCTTTACTGGCTTCTTTTTTCTCCCCTTCTTTCCCATGACAAAGTAAGAACAAAAAGAATTTTCCTTCATTTCCTTTTGATGTTTTTATAGATTCGTTTTATTTATGCTTAAATCTTTGAACCACCTGGGATTTATGTTGGTATAAGGATAGTGGTAGAAATCCAGCTTTAATACCCAAGGTGAGTTTCAAAATAATTAATACCCCAACATTTTATGCATAATAATAGGACATTAAGAAGCTATGGATAAAGTTGGTAAAAAAAAAATTGTTTTTTCAATATTTTGGTTGCCCAATCAGCATATGGGCATCTACCTACCTGTTAAAACGTTTAGAGACAATTTTCAAATAGGAAATGCTGAATCCATCCTTTTTTTTTTTTTCCATTCTGGGCTACCATTTATTCAAATGGGAGCTCTTGTGGCATAGTGGTTAAGGGATTTGGCTGTTAGCCAAAAGGTTAGTGGTTCGAACCCACAAACCACTCCACAGAAGAAAGATAAGGCAGTCTGCTTCCGTAAAGATTTACAGTACTGGAAACCCAATGGGAGGTCTCTATGAGTTGGAATCGACTCACTGGCAGTAAGCTTGGTTTGGTTTTGGTTTACTTATTCAAATATTCTTTCTGCCCTTTTTTCTTTCTCTCTTTCCTCTCCTCTCTTTCTTGGACTCCCTTTATATGTATGTTAATATGACCGATTGTGTTCCATGGGTATCTGAGTCTCTTTTCAATTTTTAAAATTATGTTCTCATACTGGATACGCTCAATTACCCTATCTTCAAGTTCTCTGATTCTTCTGCCTGCTCAAATCTGCTGTTGAACCCCTCTAAGTAAACTTCTATTTCAATTACTGGACTTTCCAAATCCAAAATTTCTATTTTGTTTTCTTTTTATAATTTTTATCTTAATTGATATTCTCTACTCATTCCAATATTCCATATTTTCTTTTAGTTCTTTCTTTCATTTACCTTTCCCTTCACCCAAGTTAATATGTGTCTGCCCTCTAGTTAGCAGTTTACCCTCCCTTTCCCACCCATCCCTGGTAACCATCAAAGAATATTTCTTTTTGTGTGAAAAACTTTCCTTGACGTTTTACAATAGTGGTATCGTAAATATTTGTCCTTTTGTGATTGACTAATTTCACTCACCACCGTGGCCTCTAAGTTCATCCATGTTATGAGATGTTTTCCAGGTTCATCATTATTCTTTAACATTGTGTGTATGTACCATAGTTTGTTCATCCATTCTTCTGTTGATAGACATTTAGGTTGTCTCCATATTTTTGCTATGAACATGGGTGTGCATATATGTATTCATGCCATGGCTCTTATTTCTCTAGGACATATATCTAGTAGTGGAATTCTGGGTCATATGGTGTTTCTATTTCCAGCTTTTTAAGGAAGCACCATACCATTTTTCACAGTGGTTGCACCATTTACAGTCCTACCAGCTGTGTATGAGGGTTCCAGTCTCTACACCCTCACCAGCATTTGTTATTTTCTGTTGTTTTGAACTTTGCTATTAGTGCTGGGGTAAGATGACATCTCATTTATCTCATGTTTGTTTTGATCTACATATCTCTAATGGCTAATGATTTTGAGCATTTCTTCATGTGTTTGTTAACTGCCTGAATGACTTCTTTGGTGAAGTGCCTGTTCATGTCCTCTGTCCATTTTTAAATTTGATTATTAGTCTTTTGTTGTTAAGTTGTTGAAGTGTGTATAAATTTTAGAGATCTGTCCTTCATCTGCTATGTGATTGCCCCCAATTTTTCCCAGTCTGTGGGTTCTTTTTTCACTCTTTTGGTGAAATCTTTTGATGTGCCTAACAGTCTAATTTTCAGGCAGTCTCAGTCATCTATTTTGTCTTCTGGTATTTGTGTGCTTTGGGTTGTATTCAATAGTATATTTATGCCATGAATTAGAACCCCTAAGTTTGTCTCTATTTGTTCTTTGATAGTCTTTATGGTTTTAGGTTTAGGTCTTTGATCCAACTTGAATTCATTTTTGTATATGGTGTAAGATATGGGTTCTATTTCATCTTTCTGCAAGCAGATATCCAGTTCTGTCAGCACGATTTGTTAAAGAGACTATTTCTTCCCCATTTAATGAATTTTAGCCCTTTGTCAAAGATCGCTGTTCATAGGTGGATGAATCTATTTCTGAGTTCTCAGTGCTGTCCCACTGGTCTATGTGTCTGTCATTGTACCAGTACCAGGCTGTTTTAACTACTGTGGCTGTATAGTAGGATTTGCAGTTGGGGAGTGTGAAGCCTCCTACTTTGTTCTTCTTATTTAGTAGTGCTTTACTTATCTGGGGTCCATTTCTTTTTCATATTAAGTTGGTAATTACTTTTTCCATCTCTTTAAAGAAAGATGATGGAATGTGGAATCTGGATCAGGATTGCATTTTATCTGTAGATCACTTTGGGTATCATTAACATTTTCATGATTTAAATCTTCCTATCCATGATATCCACGGAGGATATCATGCTTGGTGAATGGCGGGTCAACAAAAAAGGGGAAGGCCTTCAACGAGATGGATTGACACAGTGGATGCAACAATAGGCTCAGGTATAGATAGTAGGGATTGTGAGGCTGGCACAAGACTGGGCAGTGTTTCATTCTGTTGGTCATAGGGTTGCTATGAGTCAGAGCTGACTTGATGGCACCTAACAGCAACAACATCCATGAGCATGGTACAGTCTTCCATTTATGTAGGTCTCTTTTGGTTTCCTGTAATAGTGTTTTGTAGTTTTCTCTGCACAGTTGTTTTGCATCTCTGGTTAGATTTATTCCTAAGTACTTCATCTTTTGAGTAGTTAAGATAAATGGTATTACTTTACTGATTTCCTTTTCAGAGTTCTCATCATTAATGTAAGGAATCCAACTGATTTTTGTATGTTGATTTTGTACCTTTGCTGAAATTATCAATTAGTTCCAATAATTCTCTTACTGAGTCTTTGGATTTTCTATGTATAAGATCATATCATCTACAAATAGAGACAGTTTTACTGCTTCTTTGCCAACTTGGATACCTTTATTTCCTTTTCTTGCCTCACTGCTCTGGCAAGGACTTCCAATATAATATTGAATAGGAGTGGTGATAAAGAACCTTGAGCCTACCCTTCTTGCTGATTTATTTCTCATTGCTTAGGAGTTAACAGTGGGATGTTCTAGAAGGACAACCCCAAAATTAAAAATATTAATTTCCAGTTCTGGTTGTGCTATAAGCATTGTGATCTTTAGTGAGGTCATTAACTTCCTTGCTCTTTTTATCTGTAAAATGGACTATATTACCTTCAACTTCATGCTTTGCAAAATTGTTTAGAAGACCAAATTATTCAAGATTATGTTGTTGTTGTTATGTGCCGTTGAGTCGGACCCGACTCACAGAGACCCTCCTTGGGTTTCTGAGGCAGTATCACTACAGAAGTAGACTGCCCAACCTTCCTTCCAAGGAGTGGCTGGTGGATTTGAACCGCCGGCCTTCTGGTTAGCAGTCAAGTGCCTTAGCCACTATACTACTATGTCTTAAGCCATAAAATCAAAACCAAACCTGGTTCTGGCTCATAGTGACTCTACAGGGTAGGGTAGATCTGCCCTATAGAATTTTCTAGGTTGCAATTTTTACAGGCTAGGTCTTTTCTCCCATGTAGCCACTGGGTGCATTCAAACTGCTGAGCTTTTGGTTAGCAGTGAGCACTTAACCACTGTGCTACCAGAGCTACATATCTTAAGCCAAAGATACATTCTGAAAAGCTGTGGGAGCTAATTCACTTATCTTACAGAATGTTTACAGATTTCAAGTTTCGCCTTTCACCTCAGAGCTTTTTGTTTTAGTCTGGTTTCTTCAGTTTCTGTGTAGTTGACTGACACACAGATTCTTTTTCTCTGTCTTCTTCCTCTGTTTTGAAGAGTCATTCTGAAGTTCTGAAATGGCTTTTGTTCTGGCCTTTCCTTAAAAGCTCTCATTTCCCAGATTAAGATAGGTAAGACCTACCCTGTGTACAGGCTCCTAGACATCATTCTCTGCTCAAGGCCAGAGTCCAGGGATGAAAATTGAGCATAATCCTCTATGCTGAAGTTCCTAGATGTGTTGCCTTTCCCTTGCCCTCCATATGTGTCTAAAATGATGGCCCTGAGAGGTTTTAGCCTTCCATGCCTGTGATGGGAACAAAACCAGCTGGAAGCAGCTGATGGGGAAAGACATGCCCAGACCTTCACTGGAAGGTCATTGGACTTTCCAATCCATGCTAGATCCCTTATTTCCTGTCCCTTCTTTTTTTGGCTGGGTGGCTCCCTACAACTGCAAGCATTCCCTGAGTAACTGTCTGAGATAACATCTAGTTTGGCCAGCACTAGTGTAGTCATGGGCTGGCAATGACACTCATGAGTAAATTCTTCACTGAGTCAACAGAGCTGCCTTGATTTCTCTTTCAGGTACAATTATCTTAGATCAGGGCCAACTTCATGGGTATGAGGCTTGTACAGTCACATAGGGCCCTGCAGTCAGAAGGGCCCTGTGCCTGGTTTAATGCTCTGCTTTGACTATCTTGAAATTTTTAATAATTTTTTAATAAAATTTTGAATTTTTCATTTTGCACTAGGCTCTGCAAATTATGTAACCTATCCTATCTAAGCAGGAACAAGAGACTATCACAGGTACTTGGAAAAGTGGATAGGGCTTATTGACTAATGTAGCTTCTTGGGAGCCCAGAACAACAGCAGCTAGGAGTAACTGTTTCAAAAAACATTTGCAGATATAATGCCATATCCTGTAAAATTTTTTCTTGTGAGAAGTTTCCTGAACATCTAAATAAAGCATTTTAGTGCTTCAGGAAAGGGAGAAGAATATGTATCTTTCAGAACAACTGTCTAAAAGAACTTTCTGGGACAATGTTAATGTTTTACATCTTTGCTAGTATGTTGGCAACTAGCCATATATAGTTACTGAAAACTTGAAATGTAGCTAATATGACTGAGGAACTGAATTTTTAAATGCTAATTTTAATTATTTAAAATTTAAAGTTAATAGCCACATGGCACTAGTGGCTACCATATTGGACAGCATAATTCTAGAACAACAAAGTAATTTCTTATCATTGGTGTTTTGATTAGATTTTGTATTGATTCTGCAGTAAGACTTAATGTAAGGCTTTGTCCGGAAAATATTTTCTAACTTCAGTTTCAAGGCATATAAAGAACTGAGGGGGAAAACGAGACACAAATTATAATGTTTTTTTCTTAAGTGTAGAGGAGATATTTTTTCTACTTAGGAAAGCTAGGCCATGAAGTTTGTTGCTCTAGCCTACAAAGGAGATATTACACCGAGGATTAATTGCTTAAAGACTGCCCTTTCCAATTCCAAGGGATTATGGAAAATAATGAAGACAAAGAAGAAGTGAGGTCAGTGGCCAGAGTCTTGGCATGAGTGATGTTGAGGAGGTGGTAGTGGGAGGTGGACTGATGGATAAGCTTAAGCCATCACTCCTGGGCTTATATGACTTGGGTATACAGATGATCCAGCAAGTCTCATGCACTGTGATGACACCTAGAGGTTTTGAGAGCACAGAGGTACATCAGAGAACTCTGGTCAAAACAAACAGGTAGCTGAAGTAGGAACTTTTTATGGTAGCATAGTGGCTAAGGCACTTGACTGCTAACCAGAAGGCTGGCGGTTCAAACCCACCAGCCACTCCTCGGAAGGAAGGTTGGGCAATCCTACTTCCGTAGTGATACTGCCACGGAAACCCAAGGAGGGGTCGCTATGAGTCAGGGCTGACTCGACGGCACATAACAACAACAACAACAACAACCACAAAATCCAAAGATATATACTAACTCAACTCAAAAAGCTGGAACCAAACAATTAACTTCAGTGGCCACCACTCCAAGGAACAGTAAATTCAGCCACTCCACTATAGACCTATGAAGATCAAGATAATACCATCTCTGCTGCCATAGGATCACCTAAGCTCTATAGACTCTAATACAAACAAATGCCATCTTGGAGGAGAATAAAGAGATGAAGAGAAAATTTGAAAGACTTAACATTTTACCTAAATAGACTGGTCATTCACATAAAAGAGGCTGTCTGAATTATTCAATTAAACTGAGTTTAACCGGAAGGGATAAGTTTAAATGTAATGTTCTTTGCCCTATTTTCCAGTGGCATGAGCCAATAAGTTATGGAGAAAGTAGCTGCATTTTCTTTGCACATTTGAGTTTAGAGTGAGTGAATTTGTGATCCCACAGATACAGATCTCACTATAGACTCCCTGCAAAGCCACTTATGACTAGCAATTTTATTCACAAGCTTTACCAGAGGTGAAGTAGGGTGTGGGGCCAAGGGTGGTAGGATACTAACCTCTTGTATTGAGCCTGGGAGCCAGTTAACACCAATTTAATGGCAGAATTGGCTCCTTAATCCATAGATGCTCTTTGTACAAAGGTACTAGCAACCTCATGTGTGAAGGTCATTTTGGACTTTTCTAGAAGTCAGATTTTCTCTTATCACCTGTCTGCACATGGAGGAGGTTGTAGATCTACTGGTCCAAGAGATTTGAGACCAACGGGAAGCAGGCAGTCTGGCAGACTATGGTGTCATTTTGTCTGTGCAATACCCTAGTCATCGTGGGCTTAGTAAATTATATCTGGGATCAAGAAGGCAAGGTCTACTTGGACAGAATTATAATACTGTATATGGATATAACATCCCATCAATCTTTTGTCTATGCAGTCCTTTGTGGGCTACACTACCACCTGCAGGTCAGCTCTGTAAAGTACATGTCCAAGAAAATGGAGGAGGAATTTCTGGACTGTATCTGTCTAGCCATGATATCTGCATTATACTTCAAGAGTTCATGTTCCTAGAATAAGGGTCCACATGATGCAGCAAAGATATTTAGTAATTTATGGAATTCATTAGACAATTCATAGCACATTTCTTTTCCTCGACTGCTATAATAACTGACATTTTCAAAAGGGAATGAGGGTGTTTTTTGTTCTCAGATGGAGAACCAAAACAAAAATTGAACATGACTTGTTCAATTGTTCCAACCTGTCCCTAACTCACCTGACCCAGCCTAGCCACACATAAATGTCTCCAACTATTGATATGAAGAACATTAGACCACAGGAAGACCCAAGCCTAATAACTCCATCCCTGGTTTTCCTTTTCTAAGAAACTGACTTAAAAATTCCATCATTTGTCCTGTTTCAGAACAACAATCACTTGTTACAGAGGCTGGAGTGGCTAAGCTAGACACAGAAACTTTGTTTGCATCAGGTAGCCTTCTTTAAGCACTTTGGGTTTATCATTTCATACCCAATTCTGGTCACCATAGGACCCTGAGAGAAGACGGCAGTCAAATCCTAGAAACCATCTGACTGGAAATTTGGGAATTCTTAGGACATTCCATTCTAAGTATTACTAATAGAGGTAATTAGGCACAGGTAGGGGCCCACACAATTAAGTTTTTATTAGATCTAGGTTTAAAAGGAGTAAGAGTCAAGAATGAGTCTTAAGATTTTGTCCTAAACTAATGGATAAATGGTAATGCCAGTAGCTGCATTGGAAAACACTGTGGGATAAACAGGTTTGGGAGATAAGATTAAGTTATATTTTGAAAATTTTCAATTAGAAATGTTTATTAGACATCTAACTGGAGATGCCACTTAGGTGGCAGAATATTTAAGTCTGGAACTCAGGTGAAATGTCAGGGCTGGATAACAGATTTGTGAGTTATTGGCAAGGAGATAGAATTAAATCCATAGGACTAGATGAAGTATCTTATAAAGTGAATGAATTTTTTTTTAAAGAAGAGGAGAAATTTGAACATTTAAAATTGGAAACAGGAGGAAGGAGCCAGAAGACTGAGAAGTCAATAAGGGAAGTAGAAGGAAAATCTTGAGGAGGTGTATTGACCCAGAAGCCAAGTAATCCACTTAGTCAAATGCTGCTGAGAGGTCAAGTAGGAGGAAGACTAAGAATTGTTCAGAAGATTTGGAGAGATGGAGCTCATAGATGATCCTGAGAAAAATGGTTTCAGTGGTGTTTGGAGAAGACAAAAAAGAGACAATGAAAGGAGGAAATGGAGACACTGAGTACTGACAACTTGTTATAGAAATGGTGTTGTAAGGGAACCTGAGATGTATGAGGGGGTAGTTGTAGGGGAACATAGATTCTAAAGAGGATGGATCTATTTTGAGGTAGGAGAGATATCATTTTAATACACTGATGTGAATGATTTAACAGAGGGAGAAAATGTGGCAATGCTCGAGAGAATGGATGATGCCAGGAGCAAAGCCTTTGAATAGGTGAATGCAAGGAATCCAGTGCTTACATGGTGGGATAGTCTTTAGACTCCAGGATAGTTCTTCCATCATAAAAGAAGAGAAGGTAACAAATGAGTAAATGTGATGATGGAAAGCTGGCATAGGTTTCTTCTGGTTGTTTCTACTTTCTCAGTGAAAGTAGAGATGAGATCTGTTTTCTTAGCTGGCTGGCTCACTGAGGCATGGTCCTTGACCCTGTACTCAACAATTAACCCTGACAACTGAATTAGAACCAGGTTCTGGATTCCCAGCAGTGCACAGCCAGCTCTGGTACTTTGTCCATTAGAAAGGTAACAGCTAGAGAAGCAGACACATGAAGTTCCCTACCCCAACCCAGAATATGCCTGAGCATGTTGAGGCCTTTCAGGCACCCAACCTGGACAACACAGTCTAGTGGAGGGGAGAAGAGGAAGCCGGGATTGGTTAGAGCCTATCATTAAATTGATACCCTATTAAAAAAAAATAAACAAATCTACCTGTTACGGATTGAACTGTATCTCCCAAAAAGATATGTTGAAATCCTAACCACTATAACTGTAAATATGACCCTGTTTAGAAATAGGGATTTTCTTTTGTTATGTTAATGAGACAACACCAGAGTAGTATAGATCCTAAACTATGACTTCTGAACTGGTGTCTTACAAAAAGAGTAGAACAGACACAGAAACACACACAGGGGAAGATGGATGCCAAGGAACCCCAAGGAATACAAGGAACTCCCCAAGCTACCAACAAAGACCTTCCCCTAGAACTGATGCCCTGATTTGTATTTCTAGCCTCTAAAACTCTTAGACAATAAATTCCTGTTTCTTAAAGCCACCCAAAAGGAAGGAGGAAGGAACAGAAGTTGACTCCAACTCATGGCAAACCCATATGTGTCAGAATAGAACTGCACTCCATGGGTCCTTCTAACTAAGTAGAAGTCAGGATGACTATTTTTTACTCCACATAACATGTGATTAAAGGAACAAGCCAGACAGTCAGTTCACGTGCCATGACTACAAATGACTTTGGATTGTCTTGTTTGGAACTACCTTCAGAGTTAGTTTTACAAATACAATGAATGACCAACCATCCCAGTTTGCCCAGCACCAAGGCACAAGATGTGAGACTTATAGTTTTAAAATCAGGTCAATCCTGGGCAAACGTTCCTGGTTTACCTGGAACTGAGGGAGATTTTCAGTCTTAGAACTGGGAAAGATACAGGCAAACTGGGTTGAGTTGGTCACTCTATTTACAAACCACACAAAAACTGCCAGCACATCACTTTACAGTAACAATATTGATCAGTTTGATCTGTTCCTTATTTCTAAGAATTGCCCCTAAATGTCTTTTTGGCTGTTTCAAAAGATCAATCCTCCCCCCCCACACACACACACATACCAAATATATGGCAGCACACAGAATAGTCAAGAATTTAGAAAGCAATTTTACAAATGTTTTCTTTTCTTTCTTTTCTTCTTGCCTTCCCCTCTTCCTTTCTTCAGTTTTTTCTTTCTATTAATACCTTTTATATCTGTGTTACTCTATGTAAAAGTTCGAGTACTAGTGGTGGTCACAATAGGAAAAGGGTTTCTTGCATGCATTAATCAGTAAATAGACATATTCGATTCAGCATATCCTCTTTAAAGGTCATTTTGTCCCATCTCCCACCCAGTTTTGGAATTCCTCAAACCACAACTTGTAGCTCAGTACATTTTCCTTTCCCCTTACTTTTGGCTGCTTAACACATTTCACGGTAATCACTAATTCATCACATGGAACTGAATAAGAACCATTTAATATGATTATCTTCTCCATTAAAGCTGTCATCATAATTAGAGCTGCAGTGAACTGTTTGCCAGGAATTATAACTTCTGCCAAGAAAAACTTGGGTGTCATTTTAGAAAAATTCTTAGCTGGGGGAGGAGGAGCTCAGTACCATCTGTGTGAGAATCCAAAGCTGAATAACGATAAGTACAGCCCCTTTCCCCTGCTATCTGTCAAACTCTGGGTAGCCCTCCAACTGGACCTTGCCAAAGACTTTAGAATGAACCAGCTTTCAAGGTAGTCCAAGGTTCACACCCTGTCTCAGGAGAAGAGAACCTTTGAAGAAGTGATCCTTTAGGAAGAAAAAAAGAAAAAAGGCAGCAGCAAATAAAAATTAGGCCTTCATGCATAAGGCTTCCTAAAAGTTGTTCCAAATGGTTTTGTTTGCCACCCCCCTGTTTCTAGGGCAACCACCTAAGCCAGGACAGAAGTAGAAGGAGACATGAGGCTAGAATGGGACCACCCACTGCAATTCTCATTTTATCCTGATGGCAAGAACCTTTATATCGACTCAAAGTGTTTGTCAGGCCTCTTGCTGTGAATCACTGGAATAACATTTTGCCCTGATAGAAGTGTGTCACAGGCTGCTGCTCCCACATCCCCCCATACTGAGGTGTTTTTAAATGGAACCAAATATCCCAGGGGAGTTTTCTCTGCACTACCAGCATAGCTTTGTCGCACATCTTTAGATTACACACTGTAAAATATAGATACATTATGTTAATTTCCTCCTGTATGTCTTAGTTATTTTTAGGACATGGTGTCTTTGGAATTCAGCTTCTCAGGTAAGTGTTTAAAATGAAGAGAAAAATAAAACTGAGGCAGAGTGATGCTCATAATTCAGACTGCAATTGCATAACAGTCTGATACTTTGTATTGGGCATAATTTGGATCCAGCACAGATTTTAGTGGCAGATAGTGGGAAAAGCCCTGGACTTGAAAAGAAGCATTATTAGACTTGGATGTACATTTTGGTTCTGGAAGTTTTTGGATATATCACTTTGGAGGAATTTGTTTCACTTCCCTAAGCCTTAGTTTCCTCATCCATGAAATGAAAGTGCTCAATGAGATCTACAAGGTTCCTTCCACTTTTCATATTCTGTGATAAAACTAGTTGCCATTGAATAGATTCCAACTCACGGCAACCCCATGTGTCACTATAGGACTGTGTGCCATAGTTTTCAGTGGTTGATTTTTTTCGAAGTAGATCTCTAAGACTTTCTTCCAGGGTGACTTGAGTGGACTCAGACCTCCAGCCTTTTGGTTAGCAGCTGAGCATATTAACAATTTGCACCGCCCAACAGCTCCAAAGTAAGTAAAATGCCCTCAAACCACAAGGAACAGATTATATTGACTCTCTTTAAAAAATAAGTAAACTCCATCTCTGAGCTTTGAAAAATCCAGTAATACTAAAACACTTCAACCTACACTCATTATGATCTCACTGCACTAGGATTGTTCATCTTTTTCACGTGGTGTGCAGCATATCACCTATTTTCCACCTCAGATCTAAGCTCCATCTTTCTCCACCCTGGAAGGACTACATCACAGAATCCTTTCTCTTCTGGCTTCAGGTGAGTTTACCAATGGGCAGGAGATTGAAGACAGGGACAGAGAGTGAAGTCGTTATCTCTCTGCTCCCTGCCTGTGAGGTTGCCCTGAGTTAGTTGTATTCCTCAAAGGTCATAACTTCTATAAGTCACTTTGTATACCTCTCTCTGTCCCCAGGTTTTCATAATGTCTCCCTGCTTGTCTTAGTTTCTTAGTGCTGCTATAACAGACATACCACAAATGAGTGGTTTTAAAGAAGAGAAATTTATTTTCTTTCTGATAGTTCAGGAGGCTGGATGGCTGAATTCAGAGCACCAGCTCTAGGGGAATTCTCTCTCTCTATTGGCTCTGGTGGAAGATACTTGTCTCTGTTCTGTAACCCCAATGTTTTTTAGTCCTTTGAAGATTTCCACATACCATCTGTCTTTCCCCTATTTGTGCCTGCATGTCTCTGTGTTTATGCTGCTCCTTATATTCCTAGGAAGTGATTATATGTAGGACACACCCTACACTGATATGGCCTCATTAAAATCAGGAAAGATATGTTCCAGGATTGAATCCTTTCAGTATACTTATTCAGTTAGTATGCTGAGCAAATAACTCGAGAAGCTGGATTATCTGAAGAAGAACAGAGCATCAGGATTGGAGCAAGACTCATTAACAATATGCTATATGCAGATGACACAATTTTGCTTGTTGAAAGCCAAGAGTACTTGAAGAATTTACTGATGAAGATCAAAGACTACAGCCTTCAATATAGATTACACCTCAACATAAAACAAAAAAAAAAAAAAAAAAAAAAAGAATCCTCACAACTGGACCAATAAGCAAAATCATGATAAACAAAGAAAAGATAAAATTTGCCAAGGATTTCATTTTACTTGGATCTGCAATCAAAGCCCATGGAAGTAGCAGTCAAGAAATCAAACGACGTATTGCATTGGGCAAATCTGCTGCAAAAGATCTCTTTAAAGTGTTAAAAGCATAGGTGTCACTTTAAGGACTAAGGTGCACCTGACCCAAACCATAGTATTTTCAGTTGCTTCATATGCATACAAAAGCTATGAATAAAGAAGACCAAAGGAAAAATGATGCATTTGAATTATGGTGTTGGTGAAGAATATTGAGTATACCGTACATTGTCAGAAGAATAAACAAATCTGTCTTAGAGGAAGTACAGCCAGAATGTTCCTTAGAAGTGAGGATGACTTCATCTCACATACTTTGGAAATGTCACAGGACAGATCAGCCCGTGGAGAAGGACATCATGCTGGTAAAGTAGAAGGTTAGCAATAAAGAGGAAGACTTTTAACAAGATGGATTGCTAGATAGGTAGAGACAAGTATTGTTTTGGTGAAGGGAAAGGCAATATACATACATTAAAAAAATTAAACAAGATGGATTGACACAGTGGCTGCAATAATATGCTCAAGCACAGAAATGATTGTGAGAATGGCACGGGACTGGACAGTGTTTATTTGTGTTGTACATAGGGTCACTATGAGTCAGAGTTGACCTAACAGCTAATAGTGATGGCAACAATACAACACAACAAAGAAAGCCTTATTCTTTGTGGTAGTTAAAGTTGTGTATCATCTTGGCTGGGCCATGGTTTTGAGTGGCTTGGCAGCTGGATGTAGTTGTTCCCCATGATGAGATCTCCATCTGTTGTGAGACCATAATCAGTGAAAGGGAAGATGCCTTCAGGGTGTGGGCTGCTTCCAGTATATATGGAGAAGCATTGAGAAAAGTCTTGAGCTTTTTGACACATTCTGGATCCTGCATTTGGCTGAGTCTTCATCTTCAGTTCCTGGATTTGAACCAATGGTATGCTTGCCAATCTTGGGATAGTTCCTGTACTTGAACTAGTGGCCTGCCATGTTGTGTGCTGATCTTGGGACTGTGCCATTTTACCTACTGATCTTGGGTGCATCAGCCTTCACAGTCTGTAGCTGCATGAATCAGAAGAAGCCTCCAGCTCAGTTGAGCCTGGAACAAGAGGCAGAGCTGAAGCTCAAGGTCGAGGGGCCCTTAGAGTTGGCACTCTGAATTTGAACTTCTAGCCTCCTAAACTGTAAGAGAATAAATTCTGTTTGTTGAAGCCATGCAGTGGTGGTATTTCTGTGATAGCAGGACTGGAGAACAGAGACATTCCTAAATGAAACTACATCCACAGGTATGTTGTTGTTGTTGTTGTGTGCCATCAAATTGATTCTGATCATAGTGACCCTATACAACAGAGTAGAACTTCTCCCATAGGCTATAATCATTACAGAAACAGACTGTCACATCTTTCTCCTGAGTTGTGGCTTGTGGGTTCAAACTGCCAACCATTTGGTTAGCAGCCAAGTGCTTAACCACTGAGCCATCAAGGCACCTTTGGTTTTTTTAATACCCAGCTCGTATCTTTGAAATAATCTTTATTCAAGTCTCCCCAAACTATCCAATTTGAATTAGTTATCTGTTTCTTGCTAGTATCCTGACTGATTAGCTCAGCTTTTGGAGATGCATGTATGGCAACACTGGAAAGGCTGTGATAGATGTTATTCAAATATATAAATTCACTTTGAATACTACTATGGATTAAATTGTGTCTCCTAAAAGACCTATTGAAGTCCTAACTCCCAGTACCTGTGAATGTGACCTTGTTTGGAAACAGGTTCTTTAAAGATGTTTTCAGTTAAGTTGATGTGAGGTCGTACTGGAATAGGGAGGGTCCTAATCCAATGTGGAGTCCTATAAAAAGAGGAGAAGAGACACAGAGAGCAGATTGCTATGTGAAGATGGAGGCAGAGATTGCAGTGATGCAATTATAAGCCAAAGAATGCCAAGGATTGCCAGAAACGAGTAGAAGCTTGGGAGAGCTAAGGGAAGTACATTTTTCTAGAATCTTCAGAGATAGTAGGGTCCAGCTTACAACTTGATTTTAGACTTCTAGCCTCCAGAATTGTGAGAGAATAAATTTCTGTTTTAAGGCACCTACTTTGTGGTACTTTGTTATGGTAGCCCTAGGAATCTAATACAAATATATACAAATACGTACATTTCTTCCCTCAGTTGGTCATATAGTACTTGGCTTCTATACATCCCATATTAGACAGGATTCAGGGATATATAATAGGAAGCATTCTAGTAGTTTTAATAGAAGAGGATTTGACGCAGGGAATCAGCTGCTCACAGAAGGGCTAGAAGAGTAGGTTCCAGGCTGGACCTCCAGCAATGGCTCCCACACCACCACTGTAAACCTGATTGCCTGCCTAGAGAATTGCAGTTGATCGTCATTACTCAAGGAGCTCTGGCAGCATAGTGCCTAAAGGCACCTGACTGCTAACCAGAAGGCTGGTGATTCAAACCCACCAGCCACTTTTCAGAAGGAAGACTGGGCAATCTACTTCTGTAGTGATACTACCTTGGAAACCCAAGGAAGGGTCACTGTGGGTTGGATCTGTTTTTTGGTTTCCTCATTATTCTTGGATTTCATGTCCACAAATTTGTCTAATAGCCAAAATTTATTTGTAACTCCCAAATTAATGATGAAAAATTTAAGTTGCTCAACACATACCCAGCTGAAGTCAGACAAGGTGACATTCATTCCACCTTCGTGTTTCACCTCTTATACTATAAACAAGTGTTATTTGTGCAATCTATTAACCAAAAAACCCAAAACCAAACTCACTGCCATCGAGTCAATCCCAACTCATAGTGACCCCTCCTTGAGTTTCCGGGCAGTATCTCTACAGAAGTAGATTGACCAATCTTCCTTCCAAGGAGTGGCTGGTGTGTTTGAACTGCCAGACTTCTGGTTAGCAGTCAAGTGCCTTAGGTACTACACCACCAGAGCTCCTATTTAGTGCCACATTTTTCACATTTTTGTAGCTTTAAAATGGCTTCCAAGCATAGGGCTGAGGTGCTGTTAGTGTTACTAAATACAAGAAAGCTGTGATGTGTATTGTGGAGATAATATATGTGTTAGATAAGCTTCATTCAAGCATGAGTTATAGTGCTATTGGCTGTGAGTTGAATGCTAATGAATCAAAAGTATATATTGAATAAGGTATCTTTAAACAGATACACATAAAACAAGGTTATGTATTAATTGATTGATGAAAATATTGTGACTACTACCTGGCAGGACCCTTATATTCTCTAGGAGCTGTGGTTCGGTCTTCATTAATTCAATGTTTGAAGTGAATTTTTAAAACTATCCTCTTGTAGTAAAAATATACATGACAAATATACTCAATCTTAATGATATCTACATGTTCAATTCAGTTACATTGATTACATTCTTCAAGTTGTACAACTATTCTTTTTATAAATCATTCCATTACTATCAATGCTCCCTAAGCAAAATCTCCCTCTTTTCCTCTCCCTCCCATCCCTGGTAACCACAAATAACCTTTGGTATCTCTATATTTGCTTATTTGATATAAATGATATTATACAATATTTGTCCTTTTGTGACCGACTTATTTTGTGCAACAGGATGCTTTCAAGTTCATCCATCAAACTTCATTTTTCTTTATGGCTGAGTAATATTCCATTGCACAGATATACCATATTTTGTCCATTCATCTGTTGATGGACATTTTGGTTGTTTCCACTTTTCGGCTATTGTGAAAACTACAGCAGTGAACATGGGTGTATGCAGCAACTTTACAGAACATAAATATTGTGAATAAGGGATCAACTGTAGCTCTGCAACAATCAGGGAGCTGGAGAGTTAGGAAGCAACTATGCCAACTGCCAACACCAGGATCATACCACCATACTCACAATTCAGAAATCAGGAAGCTGTAGCCTTAACTGTTGGCCCCAAAGTCATGCTATGCCTGCTATATTTTGTACCATCAAAATGAAAACTTTTCTGCTGACTCCCTCCCTACTTAGTTCTAAACTCAACTTTCACACAAATGTATCTAATTGGTGTAGTCTAAATTATGTTCCTAGTTAGAAGTGAGTCTGAGAAATATTAGCTTACCAGCCTCCACAGTATGGGAAGGCACACTGGAAAGAAGTGGGAATGAATTTCGTGCAAGCCGCTCTACTCTATCTGCCATGAGATTATTTCTGAAAGCATGTTTCAAATGGCATATTAGAAAAAATCTGAGTTTGGGAGATTAAAATAAAAGACTAGAATTAAATGCCTGCTCTAGGATTTATCAGTTGAGTGTTCTTGGGCAGGATGCACTTAATATTACTGAACCTATTCATCATCTAAATAATGGGCATAATAATGGCTACTTACAGAATCGTCATTCATCATTCACCCATCCATCTATATTATATATATATATAGGAGCTCTGGTAGCATAGTGGCTAAGGCACTTGACTGCTAACCAGAAGGCTGGCAGTTCAAACCCACCAGCCACTCCTCGG
>NW_006921602.1:22412245-22414475 GCF_000298275.1 Orycteropus afer afer
ATAGTGGCTAAGGCACTTGACTGCTAACCAGAAGGCTGGTGGTTCAAACCCCCAACCAGCCACTCCTCGGAAGGAAGATGGGGCAATCTACTTCCGTAGTGATACTGCCTTAGAAACCCAAGGAGGGGTCGCTATGAGTCGGGTCTGACTCGACGGCACATAACAACAACAACAACAAAAATATATATATATAATTGTTAGGTTAGAGAATTGGTTAGAGAATTGTCTGGAATGCTGGAGAAGCAGGTACGAGAATGAACTTGAAGATACCACCTAAAATAGTCATCAGAACTAACCTGATGAGGAAACTGCTGCTGTCTCCACCACCTCCTAGCCCTCAGTGCTCCATCTGCACTGCAGCAGGAACTTTACTGATGCTGGTGCTGCTGCTCATTCTGTTACTAGGAACTCAACAGCACCACCTCTGAAAGCCAAATGGTAGTGCTGCCACTATCACTGGCAAAAATGGACTCTATGTGGCATTTCTTTCTCTCATTGCTGTCTTCTCAAAGTAAGTGTCAAGAGGATGTCTGATTTGTGGGGTTTGGGTCACATGCTTGTGTCCTAGCTGCAAAGGGGGTTGGGGAAGCATAATTTCTGGCTTCTCACTTGGGGAAACAGAAAACTCCCTAACCAAAGGGAGATTTACAAGATGCTGGGTGTCAGACAAATGTCCTCTACACCTACTCCAACTGACTAAGCAAAAAGGACTTTTACTGGCTGACATATCAAAGTTTCTCAGAAAATAATTATTACATAAATTTTTTAAAAAAGCTATCCAACATACAGGAAAAATAGGCATTCTATTTAGTAACAATAACTATGGATTGGCATAAGGATAGACATATAGATCAATGAACTAGAACTGACAGTCAATATAAATCCATATATTTGTAGGCAATTAATTTTTGACAAGGGTGCCAAACCAATTCAATGAGAAAAAAAAACCATCTTTCAACAAATAGTGTGGAAGAAATGGATAGCCACATGAAAAATAGCTATAGAAAATATGTAAATAAATGAGTTTGGCTGTTTTCCAATAAAGCTCTATTTGCAAAAAAAAAAAAAATTTATTTACAAAAAAAAAAAAAAAAAGGTAGCACACTGGATTTGGCCTATGGACCATAGGTTGCCAATCTCTGCCTTTTCTTATAAAATAAAGCCTTTGAAATAAGTTAGTAAATTAGCTATTTTACTTTTTGTCATCTTCATGGGCTAGTTGTCAAAGCCAGAACTATGACTCAGAACTCTCAGGAATGTAGGTTTTGTTCATACCATTGGGTTAATCACTGAAATGTTAGCGGAATTTAGAATAGACAGTGGAAGAGTGTTATAGATTATATACAAAAATTAACTCAAATGGATCAAAAGCCTAAATACATAGCTAAAATGATAAAACTCTTAGAAGAAACCTGTTGTTGTTGTGTGTCATTGAATCAGTTCTGACATATAGCGACTGTATAGGGCACAGTAGAATAGCCCCCACAGGATTTCCAAGGCTGTAATCTTTACAGGAGCAGATCACCAGGTCTTTCTTCCCACAGAGCAGTTAGGGGATTTGAGCCTCTGACTTTTTCGTTAGCAGTGGAGTGCTTAACCTTTCCACCACCAGGGCTCCTTTCAGATGAAACATAAACCAAAACAAACTAAATTCACTGTCGTCAAGTCAGACCCAACTCATAGCGACTCCTCCTTGGGTTTCTGAGGCAGTATCACTACAGAAGTAGATTGCCCAACCTTCCTTCCGAGGAGTGGCTGGTGAGTTTGAACCGCCGGCCTTCTGGTTAGCAGTCAAGTGCCTTAGGCACTATGCCACCAGAGCTCCCCCAGATGAAACATAGGTGTAAATATTTGTAAGTTTGCATTAGGCAATGGTTTCTTAGATATGACACCAAAAGCATAAACAATCAAAGGAAAAAAAAAAAAAACAACAGGTAAGTGAATAAAACTAATCAAATTAAAAAACTTTTGTGCTTCATAGGATACTATCAAGAACGTGAAAAGATAACCCAGAGTGGAAAATTATTTGCCACAACTGGCCCTCTATAACACTCTTCCACTATGTATTCTAAATTCCGCTAACATTTCAGTGATTAACCCAATGGTATGAACAAAACCTACATTCCTGAGAGTTCTGAATCATAGTTCTGGCTTTGACAACTAGCCCATGAAGATGACAAAAAGTAAAATAGCTAATTTACTAACAAGGGCTTTATTTTATAAGAAAAGG
>NW_006921602.1:22416038-22416537 GCF_000298275.1 Orycteropus afer afer
TTAGAAATTGTTGCCTTGAATATTAAAATCTTTCTCTTTTGAAGTATACCATTTTAATAATAAAATTGATGAATATTCTTTAAAAAAGAAAAAAAAAAAAAAAGAAAAGCCTCCAGCTTGACATTTGATCCAAGAACTTGGGACTTACCAGTTTCTATAAGTGTGTGAGCCATTTCCCTAAGATAAATTTCTCTCTCTCTCTCTCTCTATAAGATTTACTGGTTTTGCTTCTCTAGAAAAGCCAGACTAACACAGTAAGGAGTATGCCATTTTTATACCATATTCACTTAATCTTGCAGGACATAGTGCAGTAGGTTGTTGTCTGGAAGCAGGTGATTTTTCCCCTATTGTTCAGTTACTCTAAAAATTTTTGGGGCAATGATCAAGAATTAAAATGCCCTTCTCTTGGGACCATAGTCGCAGGGGACATTAAGCTCAATTGGCATAACATACTATACAAAACATTGTTCCACCTCCTACTTTGGCGAGTAGAGACTGG
>NW_006921602.1:22416637-22423946 GCF_000298275.1 Orycteropus afer afer
AGAGCTTTATTGGAAAACAGCCAAACTCATTTATTTACATATTTTCTGTAGCTATTTTCATGATATCATAGCAGAGTTAAGTGGTTGAAGCAGAGACCCTATTACCTGCAAAGCCTAAAATACTATCTGACAACTTAAAAAATAATATGCGGACCCCTGTTCTAAGGCAATCCTCATTAATAGGAAACCAAACCAAACCCACTGCCATCAAATCGATTCTGACTCAAAGCAACCCTATAGGACAGAGTAGAACTGCCCCATAAGGTTTCCAAGGTTATAAATCGTTATGGAAGCAAACTGCCTCATTTTTCTCCTGGAGAACGACTGGTGGGTTCAAACCACCAACCTTTTGGTTAGCAGCTGAATGTTCTAACCACTGGACCATCAGAACTCCTTTTACTTTTTAAGTATCCATAATTACATAATCACAGCTCATTCAAATCCCAAATAGACTCAGGGTATATTTCACCCAATGATTATTTAAACAACTGCCACCCAACAATTGAGCATATGATCAATTTTGTTATATTTTAAATTCATTAAAGCAACATTATTGCCTTAAACTTCTCACATACATCTATTGTTTCTCTGTGTGAGGATGGAATACTAGGAAAGAAATAGTTGGTATAGAAATGTGACCTGTTAATACTGAAATTCAACAAAAATTTTTTGAACATGATGAAGGACTGTGCAATTTGTTGTGTAACAAAATCATTCCAAACTCTTTTCCCAATAGCTGAGAGAAAGTCTGTATGTTGGGATGTGATCCAACATTGAAATGGAATTGCAAACATTCTAACAGTTTCTTTGTTGCAGCTCTAGTCCAGAGGAGTAATTTGCCAAAAAGGCTGTTTTGTTTTTCCAAATCATTCCATCCACTTTTAACTCAATGCATTGGTTGTATTCTGTCACCTTTGGCTGAGTGACATAAAAAACAAATTTACCCTGCTATCTTTTCTCTGAAAAGATATTAATTCAGCTCTATCATTTATTCTCTAGAAAAAGTAGTATATATTTCTGATACATACATTTAAAAATTTTCCCATTTTTATAAATTGCTTGGATATGACCAGAAAATTCCTTCCATTTAAAAATAAACTTTAATAACCTATTCTTATTTTGTAAGTGAACCAGTGCCATCCACGGTGACTTTCTGCTTTCTTTCAAATGTAATTCAAGTTATTTGATAAAGTGTAATGTTAACTGAACTTATTATGCTAAGAGAATGTCTTCCTCTCTTGACTTTTTTAAATCATTAATTCAAGCTACGAAATAATAATAATAATAATAATTAAGCACTTACATGTGTCAGTAACTGTCATTAGTGAGCCATAAGAGACAGTTTATCACATGGAGCTTAGAGTTAAGTGAGAGAGACAGACATTTATGAGATAATTTCACAAATAAATGTAAACGTTTTACACTTATAAGTACTAAAATTGAATCCTTACTGTGCTTTGAGAGTGAACAACAAGGGGATTTAGTCAGTTCAAGGGATCATGGATTATGGTTATGTGGTATTAAACAGAGTTTAATAGGCTGCCTTTTCAGGAAGGGCTAGAGGCATGGCAGGAACTGTTGATTAACATGACTAGCACAAGGAGGTAAGAAATATGAAGATACTTTCAATGGCAAGTAATTTATCTGGGAGTATGAGCACCACAACATCCAAACAAAAGAACTATTGTAAAAGAATGAAGTAAATTAACTGATGATAACAATAATGTAAGAATTATTACATGATGGTAATGCATATGTTGTGATAATTCTTGATAATTTCTAAATATGATACACAAAAACTGTTTTTAAGTCTTGTATTGCAGTTATGCAAATATGTATTATATAAGATCTAGTCTTTACAATGAAAAGAGTAAATTAAGAAAAAATGTATTCATTTCCCTTCCTTCATTCATAATTTAGTCCAAAAGTCTATATGGATAGTGGGGTGGTGACAGGCTGGCACAAGGTGTAGGAGGCTGAGTAGCATGAGGAAGGCATTTACATGAGGTGGTGGTAGTGGTGGCAGCCTACCATGAGCTGTCAGAGAATGAGTGAAGAGATGTTCACATTAAGGGGTGGCAGCAGTACTGGGAAATTAGTTATACCCAGGAGATTGAGGATAATTGTTGCCAGGATTCTCACTGCTGGAGAAAGTAATAACAAATGAGAAAACTAGAATGAACCCTGTGTTTTGGAGTTGGCAATATCAGTGAATTTAGTATATGTATTGGTAGTGTAGTGCCGAAGGCATTTGACTGCTAACAAGAAGGCAGCCACTCCTCGGAAGGAAGATTGGGCAATCTCCTTCTGTAGACATACCACCTTGGAAATCCAAGGAGGGGTCGCTATGAGTTGAATCAACTCAACGGTGGTGAGTTTTTTTTTTTTTTTTTAATATAGATTGAAGCTTAACCACTCTCCTGGTGGTGCAATGGTTAAGCACTGCACTGCTATCAAAAGGTTGGTGGCTCAAACCCACCAGCAGCTCCACAGGAGAAACATGTCTGGTTCTGTAAAGATTATACCTTTGGAAACCCTACAGGGCAGTTGTACTCTGTCTTGTAGGGCCACTATGAGTTGGAATCAACTTGATGACAACAGATAATTGAGACAGAGAAATAAATGTAGTTGTAAATGTATGTGTAAAAATACACATGTAAATACATACATTCCCTAGACACTACAAAGAGCAGAGAATAGCAACATCCCAAAAGTAATAAGTACACTTAGCCTCTGGAGCTTGGTTTCTAAATACTATTCTTCATTAAAAGGAACCAGTGCTCCTTGGGGCAAAAAAAAGAAAAAGTGCTGATTTCAGGGTTGAAGTTAGAAAAGTACAAAATGACCCTGGAACATCTTATTGTATTGGAAAGTAAGACAATACTCAAAGAATGGTGAAGGTTTTAAAGGAACAGAAAGGCCAGCTTGCAGAAGCTCCCACTGGCCAAATCTGGGGCAATTGGGTCATCAAAATAAATAACAATATATAAATTATAAAACTGAATAAAATAGGAATTCACAAATCCATACCAATATAAATAAATAACTGAATGTACAGAGGAAAAGATTTTACTTACAACTAATAAAAACAGAAAGAAGATGGAATTAGAAAAATCCCTATTTGACAATTGTAGTAATTCAGAAAAAGAAAAACAATGGATGCTAAAACTAGTGGGTGAAAGTTTTATGAAAAATGCATAAGTGCTTCTCAACAAACTACTTATTAATTAGAAAGTGATAAGAGGGTAACTTTAGTGCCTAAGGCATTTGACTGCTAACCAGAAGACTAGAAGTTCAAACCTACCAGCCACTGCCTGGAAGGAAAGTTGGGCAATCTACTTCCATAGTGATACTGCCTTGGAAACCCAAGGAGGGGTCACTATGAGTCAGACCTGACTCGATGGCAGTGAGCTTGGAGCTTGAGCTTACAGAGAGGAAGTCTGGCAGACACCACCTTAATCAAATGCAACTAAAGACCCATTAAGAAGAGTTTCCTAAAATAAGGAAATCATTCCAAAAGCAATAATTGCTCTGCCTCTAAGGATCAAAATTCCAACTAGCCCCTATTTACTATATCTTCTCCTTCAGGGTAATATAATGACCAACCACCCTACTGAAAATTAAAATGACAGATAAATGCATTAGTTGTTGTTGTTAGGTGCTGTCGAGTCATCTGAGACTCACAGCGATCCTATGCACAGCAGAATGAAACACTGCCTGGTCCTGTGCCAGCCTCACAATTCTTGCTATACCTGAGCCTATCGTTGCAGCCACTGTGTCAATCCATCTCGTTGAGGGCCTTATGCTTCTTCATTGGCTCTCCACTTTACCAAGCATGATTTCCTTCTCCAAAGGAAAGGTTTCTTTTGACAACATGACCGAAGTAGGTGAGATGAAGTCTGGCCATTCTTGCTTCCAAGGACCATTCTGGCCACACTTCTTCCAGGACAGATTTGTTAGTCCTTTTACCAGACCATGGTATTCTTAGCATTCTTCTCCAACACCACAACTCAAGAGCGTCAACTCTTCTTCAGTCTTTTTATTCATTGTCCAGCTCTCACATGCATAAGAGGCGATTGAAAATACAATGGCTTGGGTTAGGTGCACCTTAGTCTTCAAGAAGATATCTTTGCTCTTCATCACTTGAGAGAGATCTTTTGCAGCAGATGTGTCCACTGCAGTATGTTGTCTGATGTCTTGACTGCTGCATCCATTGATATTGATTGTAGAACCTAGTAATATGAAGTCCTTGACAACTTCAATTTTTTCTCCATTTATTGAGAAGCTGTTTATTGGACCAGTTGCGAGGATTTTTGTTTTCTTTACATTGAGGTGTAATCCATACTGCAGATTATAGTCTTTAATCTTCATCAGTAAGTGCTTCAAGTCATCCTCACTTTCAGGAAGCAAAGTAGTGTCATTTGCATATTGCAGGTTGTTAATGAGTCTTCCTCCAATCCTGATACCATGTTCTTCTTCATATAATCCAGCTTCTTAGATTATTTGCTCAGCATATACAGTGAGTAAGTATGGTGAAAGGATACAACCTTGATGCACTCCCTTCTGGAATTTAATCCATGCAGTATCCCCTTGTTCTGTTTGAACAACAGCCTCCTGATCTATGTATAGGTTTCTCATGAGTACAATCAAGTGTTCTGGAATTCCCATTCCCATTCTTCTCAATGTTATCCATAATTCTTAACTATCTTAATAAATGCGTAGACAACTGAGAAGATCAGATGGGGGTCAGTCAGCAAGAATGCACCCTAAACCAATGATAGATTTAGCTGAAGATAACCTTGCTTGGATACTAGTGATATAAAATAAGCACAATCATCACAGAAGCAACAGACGACAGAGTTGGAGTAATCAGGGACAACTAAATACCTTGGGACAGAGAACCACTGTGCCTGTCAACTCAGGACCATAGTATTGGGGGACACCAAACTCAATTGGTACAACCTACTTTGGTTGAGTAGAGACTGGGGTCTTAAAAGCTTTTGAGCAGCCATCTAAGATGCAGCTAATAGTCTCCAAGGGCATTTGGAAACAATTAGTCCAAGGATATGATGAACCTCGAGACCAGAAGAACTACATGGTGCCCGACCACCAATGCCAACCACTCGGGAAGGGATCAAAGCTGGAGATCCTGGATACAGTGGGAGGGAAAATGTGGAACAAAATTCAAAAACACAATAATGACCAGAATTACCGGTCAGATGGAGTCTG
This sequence comes from Orycteropus afer afer, assembly GCF_000298275.1. Classification (NCBI taxonomy): domain Eukaryota; kingdom Metazoa; phylum Chordata; class Mammalia; order Tubulidentata; family Orycteropodidae; genus Orycteropus; species Orycteropus afer. Next base: position 22,421,867 of record NW_006921602.1, read on the forward strand.
GTGGGACTCCAAAGACTATGGCCCTGGAATACCCTTCGAGCCTGGGATGGAACTCACTCCCAAGGACTGACTCTCAGCAACAGTAGAAAGACTTACATGCAGAACACCCAACCCAGGGTGATGCATCCACATACTCTACCAAGATACATCCCTTGGAGCAATTGGCCATGGGGCACCAGAGGGGCAGAATTCACATGGAGGAAAAGCTGGACAAACAGGAGTGCACAGTTAAGAAGGGCATGGGGGGGGGTGTCATCATTCATAGGAAAGGGAGGGGAGGAGAGTGGGTTATGGTTGGGGATGGTAATTGGGATGTGAAATCAAATGTACACAAACTGTTGAATGTAAAACAAATTTTGCCTGTAAATTTGCATCCAAAGCACAATTAAAAAAAAAAAAAGTTTAAACAGAAAAAAATTAAAATGAGATCATTCCAAAGAGATCATGTAACAAAACAATCTCTTTTACTTTCATAGCTGCTTCCTTTTTATACAAATTTCAAAATACTTTGAATGGAAATTTTGATTAGTTCTTTTCCTTGCTTAAGTTGTGTGTGAGAATTGTTATTATTTTCCATTTTCCTTCAGACTGCCATTCTTTTAAGAATTTTATTGATATTGTTATGACTCAAAAAATAAATGTGTTCATCAAGAAGTGATGCTATTGCTACATCTACTATGTATGTACCTCCAAATATGGCAGTTGAACAATTACAAAAAGAAATAAAATGTACATTTTATAAATTTTGTATATGATAACAATTACATTTTCCTTCTCATTTGAGATGAATCACATATCTCATACTCAGCTCACTCTCATAGACCACATAAGAACATACCAGCAGAATTATAATTGTGTGACTTACGACATATCTGGTATATTCTGTGCAAAGTGAACCAAAACTCATCTTCAGATTGAGCATACTTTGTATTTGTATTGTGCTTTTTGTGTTTGCTCTCACCCCCATTGGGTATCTGCAGTAGTCCAATGAACTGTGAACATGCAGTATCAGAGGATGGAAAGTGAATGTGCAAGTTTTTAAATATTATTTCAAGACAAAAAACACTTATGGAGATCTGTGAAGGGCCACTAACAAATATTGTATGACAAATGAAAGGAATTATTTCCAACTGCCTTGTAAGAACAATTCCTTCTGACTATCTCAGACCTGAAGAACAAAATTACATACTCCAAATAAATTATTTTTTACTTACTAATTTTCAAATATAAAATTTTATGTTACTATACAAATTCTAATATGTTTTATTTTATGACTTTTACCTATTTTACAGATTTTATTTATTTTCAATTATTCAAATTTATTTGCTACAGTAGAATCAAATTTAAAAAGTGACATAATTTTATATCCAGGTACAATGAATTGACAACAATTAAGTGGAGAACAAAAATGAAAGTTCACAGAAGATAAAAAGATTTGTGAATCCCTAAAGACAATTCCAAAATTAACTTCCTTTTTTAAAACATAATGAACCACCAGAGAGTTCTTTCTTTAAACACTTGAGTTTAATGGTACAAATCACTATACTAGTACCACTAGTGCTGAAACTTCTAATAGAAATACAAATATAAAAGAATTTGTTCCAAATTCTGCATCCATTCCATGCAGTAGTGAAAAAATTAAAATGGTGTATAAAGGAAAACTATTTTAGAATCTGAAATTGTCACATCTGCAGACCCCATAAAAAACAAATACATATCATGCTATGTGAAATAATTTTTCTTCTAATAATATAAATTATTGGATTGAAAGTGGGCCAAGTGATTGTCAACATCACAGTGAGCCATTTGAAAATTTCTGCTGATAATTTCTGGATGGTTAACAAACAAGGTTATATAGTCAGAATATATTTCTAGGGTGTGAAGTTAATGGTAAAACTTTTAAGAGGAATGGCTTCTATATTCTCCATCAGTTGGCTTTGTATATTGTTTTGTCAGCAAATTATTCTGTCCTAAATCATTTAATTCTCAATTTGCTATGGATGGATTTTGTGACAGGTTGTTGTTGTTGTGGTTTGCCATCGAGTCGGCCCCGACTCATAGCGACCCCTCCTTGGGTTTC
>NW_006921602.1:22427205-22433107 GCF_000298275.1 Orycteropus afer afer
TAGCTGCCTTTGGGATGTGGTCTGCTTCCTGTATAAAAGGAGATGCCTTGGGAATGGTCTCTAGCCTGTGGCACACTTGGACCCTGCATGTAGCCATGTCATTGCTCAGTAGCCTGCTATGCTCTGCCGACCTTGGGACTTATAATGGACTTAAGTTAATGGCCTGCCATGTGGTTTGGTAACATCGGGACTGTGCCTTTTTACTTGTCAACCTTGGGGCTTTTTAGCCTCAGCAACCAGCAACTGTCTAAGTGAAGAAACGTCTCTAGCTGCAGTGGGCCGGGAGCAGGAGGCAGAGCTGGACCCCAAGTGTGTTAGACTGGGTTGTCTAGAGAAACAAAAACCAGCAAAGCTCATATATATAGAGAGAGAGAGAGAGAAAGAAATTTATCTTAGGAAAATGGCTCACAAACATACAGAAGCCGGCAAGTCCAAAGTCCCTGGAGGAAACGTAGGGCTGGAGGCAGCCTTAGCTTCTGCAACTGCAGGGGGCTGAGAAATTCAAGGCTGGCAGGCAGTACACTGGCTGTTGACTCCAACGAAAAACGAATCCAAGATCTCCAGGCTGAGCGTGGGCTGCTCACTCATGGGGGGTTGTGGGCAGCACAGCAGAGTCCCAATCCACAGAAGAATGTCTCTCTCCCCAGGATGTCCCTGGATATCCTGGAAGCAGGCCACACCCCTAGGGAAACACCTCTTGGCAGACTGGCCACTCAGAACACAGTCATCCGATCCCATCATGGGAACAACCACACAGAACTGGGGTCCAGTCAAGTTGACACACAGCTCCAACTATCACACCAAGGTTGAGGGGCTTTCACCTATCCCCTAGAGCCTGGGACTTTGAAGTTGGACTTAAAGCCTCCAAATTGTAAGATAAACTCCTGTTTGTTAAGGCCATCCCATTTATGGTAAATGAATTTGCTCTCTAAACTTTCACCCAAATCACAGTTAAAAAAAAAAAAAAAAAGAGAGAGAGAATTAAAATACCTTTTTTTTTAAAATTTTAATTAAGAGCTTGTTTTACATTCAACGTTACGTATACATTTAGTTTCATTCCCCATTTACCATGTCCAACCCTAACCTAGTCTCCTCCCCTCCCTACCCTGTAATCCTCCCCCTGTACCCCTCATATTTATGCACTCCTGTTTGTCCTGCATTTCCTCAATTTGAATGTTGGTCCTCTGGTGTCCCGTGGTCTATTGCTCTAAGGGATGTATTACAACAGAGTATGTGGATGCATCATCCTGGGTTGAGTGGTCTGCGTGTACATCTTGTTAACTATTGGGCTGAGAGCCAGCCCCTGGGGATGTGTTTTATTCCAGGCACAGAATGTATTCCAGGGCCATAGTATTGAGAGCCTCACCAGATTTCATCTGACCAGTAATTCTGGTCATTATTAAAATACCTTTCTAATACATGTTGGGAAGCACATGCTGTAGCAGTGAGTATTACCCTGGAATTGTACATTCCTAGTCTAGATACCTTAGAAAATTTGCTGAAGACCAGACACAAAAATACCAGAAGACAAACTAAAAACATCACTAACAAAATGCAAACACTATAGTGTGCATTTTTGTTTATCATGTGGAATAATACACTGCAGCATTTTCATCTGACAAATCAAGCTCTCCAGGATTAAGAAGTAAATTTAAAGGCATGCAGAGATTTCTACCAGTCATCAACAGGGTATTTATATAACGTAAAAGAAGATTTTGAAAATACAACAAAAACAATACTGCCAAATACTGGTTATCAAGCAATTCAACCTTGCAAAAGCATTAGGAAAAAATAAGTAAATGACAGCAGTGCTCCATAAATACCATTGAGTGCCCGAGATCAAGTTCATGAAACCATCATTGACACATGAATCTTGAAAAGAAGGACAAAAGTGTATGAAGTTCTTTCAAATAGATTTTCATTGTTAAACAATGTGGATATACCTAATGAAGAATGCATGAAGGCATCCAAGAAACTCTTTCAGGCTTATCCCCAAGACTTAAATACAATCCTTTACTAAGAATTATGGCAATTTCATTCTTAACTTAGAACTAAGTTTATAGATTCATGAAATAAATTGTACTCATGTAGGCATGTATAGTTCCATAGGAGAAGGTAAAATACAATATGTATTTCCCACTATTGAAATTGCTTTATGGATATTACTAATTTTAATGATCACAAACTGCACAACAGAATGTTCATTTTCATAAAGAGAGTCAAAAGCCCTCAGCATATAACAATGATTCAAGAAAGATTTGATTCATTACTCTGATTATGTATGGAGGTAGACATTGTTTGGCAGCTTAATTATGATGAAATCATTGAAGAATTTGTAAGAGCAAAGAATAGAAAGAAATGTTTTAAATTATAACATGTTAGAGATGAAAGATCTACCTAAAAATAAAACATAGTAATTTATTGTAATAGCTATTTTCCTTATTAAACTTTCTTTTATAATATCTTTACATTTGTTCATTTGTAATTGTAGCATTTATTACAAAACAACCATCAATGTATGAGCCATTTAAAGCAAATTTGGTGAAATTCTATTTTCCCTTGTGGAAAATCTACAGAATTGTATGTTGATTGTTGATTGCTGAAAATGAGTTCAGAGACTCATTTTCTGTGTTGTAGAGTATGTAGAACACTCTTTTTCTAGAAAATGTGCAATACTCTGGAATGCTCTGCATCCACTAAAAATTTTATAATTTAGTTCATCTCATTCTACTAATATGGAACAATCACTTTTGTGTTCAATCACTAATATTATAGTTGCATTTAAAAAGAAGTTACATCATGGATAACTAAGACAAATACACACAGAGACATATATATATACACACACATATATATATAATTCACATATCCCATTAGAATGCATAAGTAAGCAGAGGAGGGGCGCCACAGATTATCAATGTGTAAGGCCCTCACATGTCTTAACCTGGCCCTGCATGTATCGCAAAACTAAATGTTACCTGGTCCTGTGCCAACCTAACAATCGTTGCTATGCTTGAGCCCTTTGTTGCAGCGTCTATCTTAATCCATTTGTGAGGGTCTCCCTCTTTTTATTGATGCTCCACTTTATCAAGCATGTTGTCCTTCTCCGGAGATTGGTCCCTTCTGATAACATGTCCAAAGTAAGTGAGACAAAATCTCACCATCCTGGTTTCTAAGGAGATTTTAAATGGCCACTAATTCTTTGCAGCTCTTCCCATCAAAAGGCAGTGTCTTTCTCCCTATCCTTTGAATCTGGGCCACCCTTGTAACTTTGACCAACAGATTATGCCAGAGTGACAATACGTGACTTCTTAGCTGAGACTCAAAGAGGCCTTGATGCTTCTGATTTTGTCCCCTGGAATCCTGTTGCCATATGAAGAACCCAGAGCTAACTCCTAACACCCCTCCTAGCAAGGTCATATGCAGGAAAATGGAGGCATCCAGGCCAACAACCTCAGTCAACTGTGTGACATGTGAATGAGATAATAAAGGACCAGTCAGCCTCCAGCCAACTTGCCAACTGATTGCAAACACATGAGATAACCCATCCCACCATGTAGAGAGAAATAAATCATCCTCACTGGGAGTACTCCCCAAAATATCAATCCACAGAATTATGAACCATAATACTTGATTTTTATTTTAAACCAGGAGTCGATAAACTATAGCCTGCTGGCCCAATCTGGCTTATCTATTTCTTTGTAAATTGAATTCTACTGGAACATAGCCATATCCATTTGTTTACATACTGTCTTTTGAGCTACACAACAAACTTGAGTAGTCATGACAGAGACTATAAGGCATGCAAATCTAAAATATCTACTATGTGGCCCTTTAACAAAAGTTTTCCAATTCCTATTTTAAATTATTAAGTTGTGAGTGGTTTGTTATGCGGTAAAACATAACCCAAACACCCCTTTACACTAGGAGCATGGTCAAGTCCTTGCTTGAATAATCTAGCTTGAACTATATAGTTCATTTCTATACTTTCATGTATTCAAGTTTGAGACTTATGAAGACATTTAACTTTATCTAGACCAACGTCTGTTGCAACGGCATCACTAGGAGAGTTTGGACTGTACCCTTTCACACTGTCAAAGGGAGTGACACCAAAATGATCCCAGGGTCCACAGCAGTGGTGGTGTGTGGGGGGCATCACTGTAGGGGGAGGGGCCACTAGGCAGTGGCATCAGTAGGGTTAGTGTCAACCATTGCCTATCACCCAGTAAAGTAACTCATCACCCCATAACTGCACCCCTGTCCCCCACCAGTCCATTGGGTGGAGAGGAGGGTCTCTGCTACATTGATGTACTACATCAATGGGAAAGCAGAGGAGTTGAAGGGGAACTGCTGGGGTGGGAGGAGGGTTGCAGGCTGGGAAAGGCAGGTCCTCTCAGTGGGTGCTTGGCCCTGTGCAGGAGCAGGGCTGGGCTGTGCCTCTCCACCTAACAGGGGGAGGTTCACTGACCCAACCACCCATAAGGAAGGTGACACCACGAGTTATCCCACTGGATGGCACTAACTCTAGTGACACCATTGATCTGCTTTCATGAGTAACAATGTCATTTTCCCAAATAGAATATGTTAATAACGCTATGCACACAATATCAACTTTCTTTAGACAAGGCACTTTTTGAATTTAATACCCTGAAAAAATCCAGCATGACTCTTTTCTACCCTCAGAAAATATTTCATTTAAAAATTATTCATGCTAAAGTGATTTTTAACTTGATGTCAAAAATGAGCCATAGTACTAAATGAAAGTCTTTCAAACTGTAATGATTTACTGCAAAAAGTAACCTCTAAGTATTAATGAGACATTTTCACAACTTTTGCCTGATAGTTGGTCCTTATCTTTTTTTTTTTTTAAGAAAAGTAAAATATTAGCCTGTCGTCAACCTTCAAAGAGATGAGCCACATTTTCTGACTTGCACAAGGCACTTTAAAAACTAATTTTACAGACTGGCAGATCTACTGTGCAATCCTGGCTTGTTGAGAAGTATATGAATAGATTTCCATATGAGCTTAGAAAATATGATTAAATACAATCTGTAAAACATTGTCATACTCAGATCTTTATCTGCTTACTGCAGAAGTTTAGTATCTATTCTCTGACTAAATATATGGATAATCAGTTAATGCTGATTAAATGTTACTGTTTCTCTAATAAATAAATAAACAAGAAATAAAATATAAGCCAAGGAAATGGGAAATACATTTTCCACATAGCTGTACAGAGATATGAAATATGAAACAGCAGGTCATTAGTGTGCATGGTCAATTCTCCTGTGTCACTTTTGAAGCATATACAACTGTGAAAGAAAATACTGATTATAGAATCAATATGAAACTGGGAATCTAAATGACCATTGGTATGAGTGATTATGATTCAGAAGGCTTAACTCTAGGATAGCAATCAGACCTAATAGACTTTCTTCCAAGATAGTTTAGATTACCCATTCAAATTTTAAGAAAAATTGTTCATATTACTAACTTAATCTCTGTCTTTCCTGAATACCCATTATTTATAATACATATCCAATATCATTGATTACACTTAGCACATATACTTTTATTATTCTTGAATCAGAATTGTAGGATTAGAATTGGAAAAGATACATTAGAGATTATCTGGCCAAGTTGTTTCATTTTTCATAAAAGGAAATAGTTTTTCTTCATTTGTATATGCATCTCACCTTCAAAGGACTGACTTACATGGTATCATTTTGTACATACCTAACAAACTAAAGCCATTGCTATTGAGTCTGTTCCAGCTCATAGCGACTCTTCAGGACAGAGTTTAACTGTCCCCTAGAATTTCCAAGGCTATAATCTTTACTAGGAGCTCTGGTAGCATAGTGGCTAAAGCACTTGACTGCTAGCCAGAAGGCTGGTGGTTCAA
>NW_006921602.1:22433207-22434382 GCF_000298275.1 Orycteropus afer afer
AACCTTCCTTCCGAGGAGTGGCTGGTGGGTTTGAACCGCCAGCCTTCTGGTGAGCAGTCAAGTGCCTTAGGCACTATGCTACCAGAGCTCCTTTGTGACAGGTACACCTCAAATATAATTGATAAACATGAAAGCAGTTCAATTCCCAAAGACTGTATATTATCATATTTAAACTGAAGACATAGTTTTGGCTTAACTCATTAACTGGAAACACAAATTAATGAAGAAAGTACTGGAAAGTCATTTTGCTGTCATCATAAAAGTGCTGAACATGGACTGTCTTTTCAAGGAAAAATGAAGTGTTTGATCCCCACAAAATGGAAATTTGAGGGGTTTAGTTGAACTTGTTGTTCAGTTTGATCCATTATCAGCAGGTCACATTTCAAAATGCGGTAACATGAAACGGCAACCTATTAATATAGATCTAAAATAATGTGTGAAGAATGAATTAACTTAATAAGTGATAAAGTTCCATCAGTTACTTTCAGTGAAATAAATATAGCTCAATATTTCAGTTTATCTGTAGATTTCACTCCTGATCTTTCTCATACAGATCAGCTAAGTATTGTTTTAAGATATATACCTCCAATAGATGGAAAACCTGTCAAGCAATTTATCACATTTACTATTTAAAAACTCAAATCAGTGAAGAAATTGCAAGCCAAGTACTTTATTAATTTATATGAAGTTTGCAAAATTGATTTTTCTGAGTGCAAAGGCCAGTCCTATGACAATGCTGCCAACATATCAGAGCATTATAAAGGCACACAACAGAAAATTTTAGAATGTAAGTGTGATAATTGGAGTTGTGTGTCAACTTGGCTGGACCACAATTCTGAGTGGTTTAAGCAGTTGTGATGTGGGTTATTCCCATGATGGGATCAGATGTGTGTTTTGAGCAGCCAATCTGGTGGAAGGGCATTTCCCTAAGGATGTGTCCTACTTTCAATATATTTATGGACATCCTGGGAAAAAGAGACACTTTTCTGTGGATTGGGATCCTGTTGTGCTGTCTACAACTGTCCGTGAGTGAACAATCCACCATTTGGCTGGAGAGCTTGGATTTGTCATTTGTTGGAGTCAATAGCTGGTATACTGCCTACCGACCTTAAGCTTGTCAGCCCCTGCAGCTGCGTGAGTCAAGAAAAGCCTCCACAAAAAAAAAAAAAAAAAAA
>NW_006921602.1:22439549-22443779 GCF_000298275.1 Orycteropus afer afer
GGAAGGTTGGGCAATCCTACTTCCGTAGTGATACTGCCTCAGAAACCCAAGGAGGGGTCGCTATGAGTCGGGGCCGACTCGACGGCACATGACAACAACAACAACATAATCTTTACTAAGGCAGATTGTCAAAACTTTCTCCCACAGAGAGACTGGTGCATTCAAAGTGCCAGCTTAACCACTGTGCCAACAGGGTTCCTTCCTAATAAACTACGAGATTCCTAATACTTTTGAGAGGAATAGAAATATTGTGTTTCAATGCCAGCCAGGTTAATTTACTACTTTTAGTAATAACCTTATAAAGAAGTTAAGATTATTCTGGTAGTTTGCTGATTACAAGAACTTGTGCAAGAGTCCAGAAAGATCAGCAACAAAATTCAGAGTGACCAAAAATGAACATAACAATTGAATTTGTCAACAGCCTTGTAAAAAATGTGGCACCCAGGGCTCAAGTAATAATACACACATTTTCTGGTGAAATGATAGGATTTTTCTCTTTTTGTGGTAAATACCATAGTTCTGTTGATGCAGTATAAGATTTTCTAACCTGTATGTACCTCAAAATGCTCACTTGTCTATGCCAAGAATTTTGGAAGACTGCTACCTGGTCAACTTACTGGAAGAGATCCATATATGTGCCCATTCCAAAATCCAACAGAATATTATTGAGAAATATCATTATTATCACATGGAAGTAAAATTTTGCTGAAGATAATTCAAAAATAGTTGCAGCATGACATCAACAAGGAACTGCCAGAAATTCAAGCTGGATTCAGAAGTGGATGTGGAATGAGGGCTATCACTGCTGATGTCAGATGCATCTTGGCTGAAAGCAGAAAATACCAGAAAGATGTTTACTTGTGTTTTATTGACTATGCAAAGCCATTTGACTGTGTGGATCATAACAAATTATGGATAATATTGTGAAGAATGGTGATATCAAAACACTTGTGCTCATGCAGAACTGGTACATAGACAAAAAAGGCAGTTGTTGGAACAGAACAAGGGGATGTTGCATGGTTTCAAATTAGGAAAGATGTGCATCAGGATTGTATCCTTTTATCATGCTTATTCAATTGCATGCTGAGCAAATAATCCAAGAAGATGAACCATAGGAAGAGGAATGTGGCATCAGGATTAGAGGAAGACTCATTAACAACCTGCTATATGCAGATGATAAACCTTGCCTGCAGAAAGTAAAGAAGACTTGAAGTACTTACTTACTGATGAAGATCAAATACTACAGTCTTCAATATGGATTATACCACAATGTAAAGAAAACAAAATTCCTTATACCTGGACCAATAAGTAACATCATGATAAACAGAGAAAAGATTGAAGTAGTAGAGGATTTCATTTTATTTGGATCCACAATCAATGCCCATGGAAGCAGCAGTCAAGAAATCAACTGACATATTGCATTGAGAAAATCTATTGCAAAAGACCACTTTAAAGTGTTAAAAAGTGAAGATGTCATTTTGGGGACTACAGTGGACCTGACCCAAGCCATGGTATTTTCAATTGCCTTATATGCATGTGAAAGCTGGACAGTGAATGAGAAACACCAAAAAAGAATAGATGCCTTTGATTTATGGTGTTGATGAAGAATATTGAATAAACCATGGATTACCAGAAGAACTAACAAATCTGTCTTCGAAGAAGTTTAGTCAGAGTACTCCTTAGAAGTGAGGATGGCAAGACTTTGTTTCACATATTTTACACATGTTCTTAGGAAAGACCAGTTCCTGCAGAAGGACATCATGCTTGGTAAATTAGAGGATCAGCAAAAAATAGGAAAACCCTTAATGAGATAGACTGACACAGTGACCACAAAAATGGGCTCAAAATAGTAACAGCTGTGAGGATGGTGCAGGGCTGGGCAGGGTTTTCTTCTGTTGTATGTAGGATCATTATGATTTAGAACCAACTAGATGGTACCTAATATCAACAACAAATATAGTTGAGACATCATTTGGCTGCTCCTCAGCTCAAATTTTCTTCCCAAGACATACATATCAGATATTCAAACATAATTGGAAATCATTAAAAAAAATTTACTGAAATCTCTTCGAGCACACACAAAGTGATGCAATATTTATAACATATGAGAACACTTAGAAACCTCTTTCTTCACATAGGTACATGTGTCTTTCTCTCTGTATTGTACATGCAGACAGGGTTTGCCTCAAACTTCCAAGCAGCCATAAGATAGCTAGCAATGCGATACATACACCTATTGGCATCAACCATTCTATGGGTGGTATGAGCCTCTGTGACTGAGCTGGCAACATGAGACACTTACACAGTGTTAAAAAGTGAAAGCCATTATTATTTATAGAAAGCAAACAGTTAATAACACTAAGAGATTCCCAAAGGAGAAATTTCTACCTTTTCTCAAATAAGCCATCACACCATTCTTAATGTAAGCCAGCCCTGGGCAGCAGGAAGGCAGGTGTCTGTTTGCATGCATGGAGCAGCCCTTGGGGCAGGCCAGGTAAGTGAGCAGGGTGAGGGAGATCAGGAAATGAGTGGAGCAGTTTGGAACAATTAAAGGAGACAAACTTGTGTGTCAGTTTGGAGTACTGTAATGGGTAGAGTGTTGCTGTGAGGTTGGAAGCTATGCCACAGGTGTTTCAAATGCCAGCAGGGTTACCCATGGTGGACAGGTTTCAGCAGAGCTTCCAGACTAAGACAGACTCAGAAGAAGGAGAAGGCCAAACACTTCTCAAAGAATTGGCCAGTGACATGAGGTGAACATTTACATTAGACAGATACACTCCTTGGAGAGATCAATCATGGGAGAATAGAAGGGCTCTGTATGCACAGTGACACAGCTCTGGGGGGCAGGAGTGCATGGGAGGGAAGAACACAGAGAAGAGGTAACTATGGGGAGGAAGTGGGAAGAGAGCTGTTGTGCTGTGGGAAATTGCACTCAATGTCATGAGACAAAGTGTATGTGAATAGCTGTATGGAAAATGAATTTGCTCTGTAAACTTTCACCCAAATAACAATAAAAATTAAAAAAAAAAAAAAAAGAATTAGCCAGTGAAAACCTTACGAATAGCAGTGAAACACTGTGTGATATATTACTGGAAAATTTTATGAACAGCCCTGAACATTGTGCAATATAGCGCCAGAAGATGAGCCCCTCAAGTTGGAAGGCACTCAAAATACAACTGGAGAAGAGCTGCCTCCTCAGAGTAGAGCTGACCTTAATGATGTGGATAGAGTAAAGCTTTTGGGACCTCCATTTCCTGATGTGGCATGTTTCAAGATGAGAAGAAATAGCTGCAAACATCCATAAATAATCAGAACATGGAATGTACAAAGTATGAATCTAGGAAAATTGGAAGTTGTCAAAAATGAAATGGAATGCATAAAAATTGATATCCTAGGCATTAGTGAGCTGAAATGGACTGGTTTTTGCCATTTTGAATCAGATGAACACATGATCTACTGTGCCAGGAATGACAAATTGAGGAAGAATGGCATGGCATGCATCATCAAAAAGAATGTATTGAGATCTGTCCTGAAGTACGATGCTATCAGTGATAGGATAATATCCACACGTCTACAAGGAAGACCAGTTAATACTACTATTATTCAAATTTACATGACCAACCACCAAAACCAAAAATGAGGAAATTGAAGATTTTTACCAACTTCTATAGTCTGAAATTGACTGAATACACAATCAAGATGTGTTAATTATCACTGGTGGTTGGAATGTAAAAGTTGGAAACAAAGAAGAATCAACACTAGTTGGAAAATATGATTTTGGTGATAGAAATGACAATGGAGATCTCATGATAGAATTTTGCAAGACCAATGACTTATTCACTGCAAATACCTTTTTTCAACAACACAAATGGCAGCTATACAAGTGGACTTCACCAGACAGAGTACATAGGAATCAGATTGACTACATCTGTGGCAAAAGGCAATAGAGAAGCTCAATATCTTCAGCCAAAACAAGGCCAGGAGCTGATTGTGAAACAGACCATCAACTGCTCATATGGAAGTTTAAGTTGAAGCTCAAGAAAATTAAAAGGAGTTCCGGCAAGATGGCGGACGAGGCAGAAAGACTGCACAGACCCTCTTCAACAAAGAAAAGGGAAACCAATTAACACAGACACAGAAGATAATCCTGGCCCCCTGAGCCTTGAAGGGAAGGATATAGAAATGGACTAAATGCCAACTAGCAGAAGAATTTGTGTGAAAATACCAAAA
>NW_006921602.1:22447974-22451990 GCF_000298275.1 Orycteropus afer afer
CCAGAGGAATTATGGGATGACATCAAGAACATCATCCATGAAGAAAGCAAAAGGGCATTAAAAAGACAGGAAAGGAAGAAAATACCAAAATGGATGTCAGAAAAGAGTCTGAAACGTGTCCTTGAATGGAGAGTAGCTAAAGCAAATGGAAGAATTGACAGGATAAAAGAGCTGAACAGAAGATTTCAAAGAGCAGCTTGAGAAGACAAAGTCAATTCCTATAATGAAATGTGCAAAGACATGGAGTTAGAAAACCAAAAGGGAAGATCATGCTTAGCATTTCTCAAGCTGAAAGAACTGAGGAAAAAATGTAAGCCTCAAATTGTAATATTGAAAGATTCCATGGGCAATATGTTGAATGATGCAGGAAACATCAAAGGAAGATGGAAGGAAAACACAGAGTCATCATACCAAAAAGAAATGGTAGATGATTACTCATTTCAGGAGGTGGCATATGATCAAGAACCAATGATTTTGAAGGAAGATTTTGAAGTTTCACTGAAGGAATTGATGAAAAACAAGGATCCAGGAATTGACCAAATACCCACTGAGATGTTTCAACAAACAGATGCCACACTGGAGGCACACACTGAGCTATGCCAAAAGATTTGAAAGACAGCTACTTGGTCAACTGACTGAAAGAGATCCATATTTTTACTCATTCCAAAGAAAGGTAATCCCACAGAATGTGAAAATTATCAAACAATATAATTGATACCACACGCAAGTAAAATCTTATTGAAAATAATTCAAAAATGGTTGCAGCAGTATATTGAGTGAGAACTTCCAGAAATGCAAGCTGGATTCAGAAGGGGATGTGGAGCAAAGAATATCATAGCTGATGTCAGATAGATGTTGGCTCAAAGCAAAGAATACCAGAAAGATGTTTACTTGTGTTTTATTGACTATGCAAAGGCATTCGATTGTGTGGATCATAACAAGTTGTGGATTACATTGAGAAGAATGAGAACTCCAGAATACTTATTTTTACTCATGAGGAACCTGTACATAGACCAGGAGGCTGTCATTTGAACAGAACAAGGGGATACTGCATGTTTTAAAATCAGGAAGGGAGTGTGTCAGGGTTGTATCCTTTTATCATACTTATTCAATCTGTATGCTGAGCAAATAATCTGAGAAGCTGGACTATATGAAGAAGAATGTGGCATCAGGATTGGAGGAAGACTCATTAACAACCTGAGATACACAGAGGACACAACTTTGCTTGCTGAAAGTGAGGATGACTTGGAGCACTTACTGATGAAGATTAAAGACTACAGTCTGCAGTATGTATTACACCTCAGTATAAAGAAAACAAAAATCCTCACAACTGGACCAGTGAGCAACATCATGATAAATGGAGAAAAGATTTAGGTTGTCAAGGACTTCATGTTGCTTGGTTCTACAATCAATGCCAATGGAAGGAGTAGTCAAGACATCAAAAGACGTATTGCATTGGGCAAATCTGTTGCAAAAGACCTCTTTCAAGTGCTGAGGAGCAAAGATATCTCCCTGAAGACTAAGATGCACCTAACCCAAACCATGGTATTTTCAATAGCCTCATATGCATGTGAGAGCTGGACAGTGAATAAGGAAGACTGAAAAAGAGTTGATGATTTTGAGTTATGGTGTTATCGAAGAATGCCAAAAGTACTGTGGACTGCTAAAAGAACTAACAAATCTGTCCTGGAGGAAGTGCCACTGGAATGCTCCTTGGAAGCAAGAATGGCCAGACTTCGTCTCACCTACTTGGTCATGTTGGTTGTTGTTGTTGTTGTTGTTGTTATTATTTGCCATGGAGTTGGACTGAACTCATAGCAACCCCTCCTTGGGTTTCCAAGGAAGTATCACACGGAAGTAGATTGCACAACCTTCCTTCTGAGGAGTGGCTGGTGGGTTTGAACCACCAGCCTTCTGGTTAGCAGTCAAGTGTCTTTGGCACTACGCTACCAGAGCTCCTGGTCATGTTGGTAGAAGGGACCATTCTCTGGAGAAGAATGTCATACTTGGTAAAGTGGAGGGTCAACAAAAAAGGAGAACACCCACAACAAGACAGAATGACACAGTGGCAGCAGCGATGGGCTGAGGTATAGTAGAGATCATGAGGCTGGCACAAGACTGGGCAGTGTTTCATTCTGTTGTACATAGGTCACTATGAGTTGGAGGCAACTCAATGGCACATAACAATAACAACAATATTCTTAATGTTTCTAGGTAGGAATGCCATGGCTCAGGCCAGATGCTGTGGTTATGTCACCACTTCCTCCAGCTACAACCACAAGTCCAAGGCTCTGCCACTGGGCCTTGCTGGGCCTTGCCTTGCCAAAGTGAAGACCCCTGCACAGGATCTCCTGAGCTTCTGCCACTAGACCTTTCTAAGCCTCTATAACCAGGTCCCACCATGCTACCCAGTCCTGCATAGTTCTCTTGACTACTAACCAGAAGGCTGGCAGTTCAAACCCACCAGCCACTCCTCGGAAGGAAGGTTGGGCAATCTACTTTTGTAGTGATACTGCCCCGGAAACCCAAGGAGGGGTCACTATGAGTTGGGTTTGACTTGATGGCACATAAAAACAACAACAGCCCTTGGGGGGAAGGTGTGTAATCCCTGTACAGGGCACACTGAAGTCTCTCTTACCTTGCACAGCTCTACTGGCTCCACTGGCAATCCTCTTGCCCAAAGGTGCTCTGTTTTCCCTCTGTGGGGCAGCAAGTCCACTCCTTCTGTCTCTCGCCATCTCACACTGTCTTCAATGTTACATTTCTTTCTCCTGGGTCCAGAAGGTTCTCAGCACAGGGACCCTGGGTCCTTAGTCCAAAGGATGTGCTCTGCTCCAGACTCTTCTTGATGGTAGTAAGGTCCCCCTGAACCTCTGTGGGCTGTCTTTGTATAAGTGGACTCTCATTTTCAAGGAATGGCCTCTCTGTAGTACTGACCATAAATCACTCAATTTGCATAGTCCCAGCAAATCATTTTCTGGGTGTTAAAAGACAATGGTTAGAAAGGCCCTAAAAAAGCAGTTCATTACACTGCACCTCACTTAATAAATCTCACTTGCCACAACACAACAGTCAATCCCAATTTCTTTCTCCTTTATAAACTTCCCAAATTCTCTCAGCCAGAATTTACTGGCTTTTGCCATCCTGAGTACTCCTTCTCATCTTTAAGATCTGTCCTTTTCCTTCTGCAACTCTCCAACTTTTCCAATAGATCAATCAAACTATTTTTCTTCTTCCCCAAACCACCAATCTCTTAATAAGGCCAAGGAAGTGACCTTGCCAAGAAAGAATTTTCCTTCACTGAGGAAGAAAGGAGAGAGGCTGTGAATAATCAGACATTTTTTTTTTCCTGTCAAAAATGCATAAAATTTGTTGGCAGCCACTTCACTTGTTGCTGAGATTACATTGACAGTAAACTAAAATAATTCAGTGTTTTGATGTTAAGTGAAATCATCTCTACCTTTACTGGAGTAGTTTTGTGTGTGTTTTTTTTCTTTTTTTTTTAACATACATGCAAAACATTTAATTGCTTCTTGATAACTTCTGGCTTCATGTTCCAAAATTTCGGGCTCTTTGAAAACCTTTTTTTCTGTCATCTAACATATTAGAATTATTTCTAGTTTTACAAACTTGATAGCTTGGGACCACCACCTGAATATGAGTCAGCAGTATAGTGTGGCTGTTTTTACTAAGCTAACTATGATAGTGAAATACATTAATAGGTGTATTAATCCAAGATTAAATCCAAGAGCTAGGAAACTGTCCCTCTGCTGAATTTACAATTGGTCACACCCTAGGCACTAGCATTTTAATGCACATGTGAAAAAGCAGAGAAGATTTAAGATCAGGCAAACAGAAAAGAAATGGGGTGGGGAGTGGTTAAAGCAGTTGGGATTGTGTAACCCAGAGAAGAAAAACTTTTACATATTTATAAAGACTATAGAGAAGAAGGGAACTCTGGTAGCATAGTGCCTAAAGCACTTGACTGCTAACTAGAAGGCTGGCGGTTCAAACCC
>NW_006921602.1:22452435-22453992 GCF_000298275.1 Orycteropus afer afer
TAAAATCCTTATTAGGAAATTTCCATTCAAAAAAGCTAGAAAGAGCCTTTGCGTTCTCTCGCCTTCTCCCAACATGGCGGCCTCAGCAAAAAAGAAGAATAAGAAGGGGAAGACTATCTCCCTAACAGACTTCCTGGCTGAGGATGGGGGATCTGGTGGAGGAAGCACCTAAGTCCCCAAACCAGTCAGCTGGCCTGATGAAACAGATGACCTAGATGTTTCAACTACTTGGCACAGTAATGATGATGATGTGTATAGGGTGCCTCCAATTGACTGTTCTATCCTGCCCACTGCTCCAAGGGCTGCTTGGGAACCCAATATCGACCGGAGCCGTCTTCCCAAATTGCCACCCTACACTGCTTTCCTAGGGAATCTGCCCTATGATGTAACAGAAGATTCCATTAAGGAATTCTTTAGAGGACTGCATATCAGTGCAGTGCGCTCACCTCGTGAACCCAGCAATCCTGAGAGATTAAAAGGTTTCGGTTATGCTGAGTTTGAGGATCTGGATTCCCTGCTCAGTGCTCTGAGCCTTAATAAAGAGTCTCTAGGTAACAGGAGAATTTGGGTGGATGTTGCTGATCAAGCACAGGATAAAGATAGAGATGATCGTTCTTTTGGCCGAGATAGAAATCGGGATTCTGACAAAACAGATAGGGACTGGAGGGCCCGTCCTGCCACAGACAGTTTTGATGACTGCCCACCTATAAGAGGTGACGATGGCTTTGGAGACAAGTATCGTGATCGCTACGATTCAGACCGGTATCGTGACGGCCCACGCCGGGATATGCATCGATATGGGGGCCGGGATCGATATGATGACCGAGGCAGCAGAGATTATGATAGAGGCTATGACTCCAGGATAGGCAGTGGCAGAAGAGCATTTGGTAGTGGGTACCGAAGGGATGATGACTACAGAGGAGGTGGGGACCTCTATGAAGATCGATATGACAGACGGGATGATCGGTCATGGGGCTCCAGAGATGATTATTCTCGGGATGATGATAGGCGTGATGATAGAGGTCCCCCCCAAAGACCCAAACTGAATCTAAAGCCTCGGAGTACTCCTAAGGAAGATGATTCCTCTGCTAGCACCTCCCAGTCCAGTCGAGCGGCTTCTTTGGAGGGGCAAAGCCTGTTGACACCGCTGCTAGAGAACGAGAAGTAGAAGAGCGGCTACAGAAGGAGCAGGAGAAATTACAGCGTCAGCTGGATGAGCCAAAGCTAGAGCGACGGCCTGGCGAGAGACACCCAAGTTGGCGAAGTGAAGAGACTCAGGAACGAGAACGGTCGAGGACAGGAAGTGAATCATCTCAGACTGGGGCCTCAGCCACATCTGGCAGAAACGCAGGAAGGAGAGAGAGTGAAAAGTCTCTGGAAAATGAATCGCTCAGTAAGGAGGAAGATTGTCACTCTCCAACTTCTAAGCCTCCCAAACCTGTTGTTGTTGTTAAGTGTCGAGGAGTTGTTTCCGACTCATAGCGACCCCATGCACAGCAGAGCGAAACACTGCCCGATCCCGCGCCAGCCCCACAATCCCTGCTATACTTGAGCCCA
>NW_006921602.1:22454852-22456273 GCF_000298275.1 Orycteropus afer afer
CCTGGTCAAGGTACAGATTCCTCATGAGTACAATCAAGTGCTCGGGAATTCCCATTCTTCTCAATGTTATCCATAATTTGTCATGATCCACACAATCAAACCTGATCAGCCTCTAAAGGTAATGCCAGCCCCTCCAACAAAGGAGAATGCTTGGGTGAAGCGAAGTTCTAATCCTCCTGCTCAATCTCAGAGCTCAGACACAGAGCAGCAGTCCCCTTCAAGTGTTGGGGTGGGGGCAGGAGCTCCAGCTCAACCATCTGAAGAAGGACTGGGAAGGAAAGATGAAAATAAAGTAGATGGGGTGAGTATCCCGAAAAGCCAAAGTGGGAACTCCAGCTGTGGTCCAGGAGATGGAGGAAACAAAGACCACTGGAAGAGTCTGATAGGAAAGATGGCAAAAAGGATCAAGACTCCAGATCTGCACCTGAGCCAAAGAAACCTGAAGAAAATCCAGCCTCTAAGTTCAGTTCTGCAAGCAAGTACGCTGCTCTCTCAGTTGACGGGGAAGACGAAAACGAGGGGAAAGAGTACACTGAATAGACCTCTACATCCCGTGCTTTCTCCTAGTCTCTCTGCCCTGGAACATTCAAGAGCAAATCAAACCTCTATCCAGACACGGCAAAATAAAACTCACCACCTCCGGGGGACAGTTCTTAAATTTTTTTTTTTTTTTTTTAATGAAATGAAATCCTTTTGCATGCTGCTGCAGCCTTTAAAGTATTGAACTAACTGGAGAATCACCAGTGCATCCAGAGAGAAAGAGACAGAGCTTTTAAAGGAAAAGTTGTGTGTTTTATGACACCATGCAGTTGACTGTGTGATTAGTTTCTAGGGCCCTCCGTTTAGCAGAAATGGTAATGACAGTGAGTCAAAGTCTGGAATCTGGTTGGGCAGGTATGAAGAAAAGCGTGAGAGTTCTACCTTTTAATGCTTACCATCCTATTGTGGCATATATGAATTCTGAAACATCATCTGAATAAATTTTCCATCCTTGGAAAGGTAGGTTAAATAGTCTCTGAGGTTGTTTTAGTCTCCAAGAGGCTGCTAGTCCCTGGGGCCAGCTTAGGGGGAATTCCTTCATTTTTACCCCCCAGGGGGGTAGTAGGGATTGAGTCTACAGGACTATGGGAAATAGGACTGCTTGGTGACCAAAATAAATGGGAAAACCAAGAAGCTTTGGGAGGTGTTTCTTTTGCATCAGGTAATAGGGAAATTATATGACCACCAGTAAACACATGAACAGTTTTATCCTGGAGCAGGAAGCACTTAGGGAATTCCCGAGTCTTTTATGTGTACTGATTTTGCCCTTTCTAAACACTATCCTTCCTGAAAGTTCAGATATATCCATGTTCTGTTGAAGCCTTGAAGCTTTAGAAATTTAGACTTGTCATTGTCTTGGTGTTCTTCACACTGTTCTTGTT
>NW_006921602.1:22456721-22487750 GCF_000298275.1 Orycteropus afer afer
TCTGGTAGTGTAGTGCCTAAGCCACTTGACTGCTAACCAGAAGGCTGGCAGTTCAAACCCACCAGCCACTCCTTGGAAGGAAGGTTGTGTAATAAGGGTAGATAGAGACAGTTAAATTGGGAGTCTGTCTTAACCTTGATTTAAAAAAACACACACGCACACACATTTCTTTCTCTCCATGGATAATCCCACATCAATGTTTTGATTTATAACGTGGCCTAGAACTTGTGTGTGTGATTTTTTTGTTTTTTTAAAGCTTCCCTTGAGAGAATAAATTATGATGGAGGAAAAAAAAAGCTAGAAAGAAAGTTAAAAAAAAAAGTCAAATAGGGGAGTATTTGTGGAGTAAATGATGGGCAAAGGGGTAATTTCTTTAATGCACAAAAAAATGTAAGCACATCCATTAAAAAGACTAAGAATGCTATAGAAATAGACAAAGAATTCGAAGAAAAGTTCATTTTAAATGCAAATGGCTAATAAAAACATTAAAAGTTATTCAGCTTCATTAAACATGTACTTTATAACTAGAATTATATATATATGTATATATTTTTTAAAAACTTGCCAAAATGGCAAAGTTGAAAAAGTTTGACAATTCCTAGAATTATCAAGAACATATAGATAAGCAGGAAATCTTACACACTATTGGTGATAGTATGAATTGGTATAATGTTATGCAGGGTTTTGTGGATTCTGCATTACCCTTTAGTGTTGCATAATATTCCATTGTGAGTACATATCATAGTTTGGTTATCCATTCCTCTGTTGATGGGCACTTAGGTTGTTTCCTACACATATTCATGCAGAAGAACAGAAAGCTAATAACAATTGTTGTGTTGTTATAAAAAAAAAAAAAATGATAGGCCCATCAATTAGAAACTGTTTACATAAATTACTGTTCCTAAATAATATGAAATTCTAGGCAACCATTTATAGATTCCTTTGTATACAGAGAAGGGAAGATATCTTAAGATATATTAGACAAAAAGTAAATTTTAGAAAACATGTATATATAATCTGATTTACAGGAAAAAAGAATGTAGACATAGAAATATTTATAAAGCTGCATATGAGGCTAGTAGGACTATATCTCCTAAGTTAGAGAAGGGAGGATTCTTGTCTGGAGAAATTGATCAGTCTAAGACAAAAGACTTGCAGTTAAATTTCAGGGTCCTATTCATCCTACAGGGAGCTCTGGTGGCATAGTGCCTAAGGCACTTGACTGCTAACCAGAAGCCTGGCGATTCAAACCCACCAGCCACTCCTTGGAAGGAAGGTTGGGCAATCTACTTCCGTAGTGGTACTGCCTCGGAAGCCCAAGGAGGGGTCGCTATGAGTCGGTCCGACTTGACGGCACCTAACAACAACAACAACATTCATCCTACAAGGAGCTCTGGTGGTATAGTAGTTAACACATTCGACTGCTAACTAAAAGGCCCATGGTTCAAACCCACCAGTCGTTCTGTGGGAGAAATATGAGGCAGCCTGCTTCTGTAAAGATTTACAGCCTTGGAAACCCTATGGAGGTTGCTATGAGTTGGATTCCAATCAATGCCAGTGGGTTTGGTTTTAGTTTATTCACCCTACATTAGAGCTTATCAGTTAGCAATCTTCACTTATGCACACAGAGCTTCCAATCAGTTTTTCAGTTGCTCCTTCTTAAATATGAACAGAAAGGCTTACAAGACATATGAGGAATGCCTCCAACATAGAAACCAAAACAAATAAAGAAATGGATATATCATTTGTAGCTTTAAGAGCCCTGGGGGTTAGAGCTGACAAGGGACAAGGTTGTAGTCACTTCTTGGTCACAGCCAGATACCCAGAGGGACCGAGTAGCTGAACCTGTGGGCACGGGACCATAATCACAGGGGACATCAAGCTCAATTGGCATTGTTCCACCTCCTACTTTGGCAAGTAGTGACTGGGATCTTAAAAGCTTACAAGCACAGAAGGGCAATGTACCAAATGTGAGTGATCAGTGTGGTGGCATTGAGGAAGAGAAAGGCATAGAGAGGTACATGGAAGGTACAGACAACAAAGATGAACCCTTTTGCACATACAGTACTACATTGTCAGTGAAGGCAAACATGGGTATATGGGTGGATAGATGGGTGGACAGGCTGAACTAATAGGTATGTCTATGAAGTGGGGAGTGTACCCAAGACCATGTAAAAAGGGTTGGCAGACAATGGTCCTATAAGTTTATTTGTATGATCTGAATTCCCAGGTGTATAGTAGAGCTGACAACGGCAAGGTTGTAGTCACTGCTTGGTCACAGCCAGCTATCAGAAGGGACTGAGTAGTTGAACCTGTGGGCTCGGGCCCAAAGTCTCAGGGGACATCAAGCTGAATTGGCATAACATACTACACAAAACATTGTTCTGTCTCCTACTTTGGTGAGTAGCAACTGGGATCTTAAAAGCCTGCAAGCTGCCATCTAGATGCTCTCCTCATCCAGAGCAAAGAAGAATGAAGAAAACCAAAAGTTCTTGGAAACAATTAGTCCTAACAACTGGTACACCATCTGATCTGCAGTCTATATGACTGACTATGAGACCAGAAGAACTAGATGGTGCCCAGCTACCACTGTCAACCACTTGGAAGGGGATTTATGTAGGAGATCCTGGATAGAAAGGGAGAACAATGTGGAACAAAACTCAAAATCATTTGGAGAAAAAAAAAATGGGGGCACCAGGTTTGCTGGTCTGATAGACCCTGGTGGAACCACTGAGACTATGGCCCCTAGCTGCCCTTCAGGCCTGGAGTTGAACCCACACCTGTGGCTTCGAGTCAAACAAAAGACAGGCATATGAGTTGAACATTTACCAGAGGTAGATACACTCCTTGGAGAGAACAACCATGGGAGAAAGAAGGGCTGCTTATGCACAGGAAGACAGCTCAGGGGGCAGGAGTGCATGGAGGGATGGACACAGGGAAGAGATAACTATGGGGAGGAAGTAAGAGGGGAGCTGTTGCATTGTGGTAAACTGTGGTCAATGCCATGAGACAAAGTGTGTGTGAGCTGCTGTATGGAAAGTGAATTTGCTCTATACATTTTCACTCAAACCACAATAAAAAAATAAATAATAAAAATTAAAAAAGAAAGTTTGCAAGCAGCCATCTAGATGCAATGATAGGTCTCTCCTCGTCTAGAGCAAAGAAGAATGAAGAAAACTAAACATTCATGGAAACAATTAGTTCTTGCGACTGGTATACCATGAGATCCTCAGCCTATACAACTATGAGACCAAAAGAACTAGATGGTGCCTGGCTACCATTGTCAACCACTCAGAGGGGGATCTATGGAGGAGATCCTGGACAGAGAGGGAGAACAATGTGGAACAAAACTCAAAATCATTTGAAAAAAAAAAAAAGGGTGGGGGACCAGGTTTGCTGGTCTGATAGAGCCTGATGGAACCACTGAAACTATGGTCCCTAGCTGACCTTCAGGTCTGGAATTGACCCCACACCTGTGGCTTCCAGCCAAATAAGAGACAGGCATAAGAGTTGAACATGCACCTGAAGTAGACACATCCCTTGGAGAGAACAATCATGGGAGAAAGAAGGGCTGTTTATGCATAGGAAGACAGTTCAGGAGGCAGGAGTGCATGGAGGGATGGACACAGGGAAGAAGTAACTATCGGGAGGAAGTGGGAGGGGAGCTGTTGCATTGGGGTAAACTGTCAATGTCATCAGACAATGTGTATGGAACTGCTGTATGGAAAGTGAATTTGCTCTGCAAACTTTCACCCAAATCACAATAAAAAAAATATATATATATATATATATATATATATTTTTTTTAAAAAAGAGCCCTTGGGGTGCAAATGTTAAAGCATTCCACTGCTAACCAAAAGGTCAGCATTTCGAACCTACCAGCTGCTCCATGGAAGAAAATGTGGCACAATGCTTCTGTAAAGAATTATAGCCTTGGAAACACTATGGGGCAGTTCTACTCTGTCCTATAGTGTTGCTTTGAGTGAGAAATGACTCAACTGCAGTGGGTTTGTGTTTTTATAACTTTAGCCTGATGACACCAAAAAGAATTCTCTTTTTATTTAAAGAAAACTTGAAGGAATATAAGCATATATAATTAATAGTATTATATTACAGATATATCCACTGCCGTCCAGTCAATTCCAATTCACAATAACCCTATAGGACACAGTAAAACTACCCCACAGGGCTTCCAAGCCTGTAAATCTTTATAGAACCAAGAAGGCCTCATTGGTCTCCCGCAGAGTGCCTGCAGGGTTTCAAGGACCCACTTTTTGGTTAGCAGCCAAGTACTTTAACCACTGTGCCATGAGAGCTAGTGGACATTTAAAAATATTTAAAAGAAGAGTTAAAAGGTGAAGTTGAGACTATCTCCCAGAGAGAGAAAAAAAAAAAAAAAAGAGACGGAAAAGATGAATGAAAAGATCAGAAGGTAAGATTATCAATTCAAGAGAGCCAATGTCTTAATAATAGAAGTTCCAAAGGTGGGAAAAATGGAGGGAAGGAAATAATCACAGAAAAATAAAGAGCATAAATTTCCACATTAAAAGAACAAAACTGACCAGCACACTGAAAGAAAACAAAACAAAAACAAATAAAAACCTATGGCAAGACATAAATTTGTGAATTTTTTAGATCCATTCCTAGGCATAAAGAGAGAATCCTAAAGAGAAAAACAAAGACTCCCAGAAAATACACAAAGTTTTTAGAATGGCAGATGTGTCCACAGCAATCCTGGAAGCTAAAAAGCAATAAAGCAAGGCCTTCCAAATTCTGAGGGAAAATTATTTGCAACCTAGTATTCTATATCTGGCCTAACTATCAATGAAACAAGAGTAGAATAAAGACATCTTCAGTCATTCGTAAATGCAAAAAATTTTAACCTTCCTTGCAGTTTTTCACAAAGCTACTCAAGTATATACTTCACCAAGGAGAAAGTAAAGCAAGAAAGATGAAGTCTTGGGGTTCAGGAAACAAAAGATCAAATACAGGAAAGAGGCACTTTTCAGAAATGGAAACAATGGGTAAAAGTTTCCAGTGGAAACAGGAGCAGGGCTATGGGCAACTCCAAAAGGGTTGTTACCAAGAAAAAATGGAACTGATGTACTAACTCAGACTTTATATGTTATGTTGGAAGTTTTCAGATAAGCCAAAAGAATAAAAAAAGGTAATTACAGACTCCAAGAAAAATTAAAGGTGTGTTAGAAAGGAAATACAGTATAGTATATTAAATGGCTAACTATAAATTATAGTATTTTATTATTATGATTACAATTTTTTATTAAGATTAATTTCACATAACGTTTAAAACAGACACAGAATAAACAGAGATGTGTACTTTGCTTAGTCCTTTAGGTAGACACCTGATAGGTTCAAACAAACACAGTAATTTGTGCTTAAAGGGTGGTCTGCTCCTTTCAGAACCCAGAATCAGAGTTCCAAACTGAAAATGTGAGCTGCCACTTCAAGTCCACTGCCAAGATAGGAGAGGGGCTCACCTGTAACAAAAAACTACAAAACTTTCTTCTTCTTCTTTTTTTTTTTTTGAAGCTTAAAATAACAATGTTTAATATAAAACGTGTTAAAAGGTAGCAATGATTTTGAAATACGATCTAGGCATCTCTTGGGCTCTTGGGCACGGGGAAAAAAATGTAAAGTCTCTTTCCATCTTAATGCATACAGGAAAACTTGTTTTAAGAATACAAAGTATAGCATGCCTTGAAAGGAATCCTAGAATGATTTACTCCTCCTAACAAGTAGTAACCAATCTCACCCATGCACTACAACAAAAACTTCTAAGGTTAACACACACAGCCACACATACTTCACACAAAAGTTGCAATGTTTTGCCTTCAATTTCTGTATTCTGAAATATATAACAATAATCTTGGTGTTGAATATGCAGGTTATCCCTTCACAAAACTAACCAAAAGGAGTAAAATTAGCAAAGAATATATCATTTACAATGAAACTAGGAAGAGTTATATATTCATAAAACAAATATACTGAGGTGAAACCAGATACTGAATGATAGTTATGAAAGATGATTCCTTGAACAGTGTGGAAGTTAAGGTTTTATGTCAACTTGACTGGGCCTGGATGAGTGGCTGGGCAGCAAGGAGTAATTATTCCCCATGATGAGGCTGGTAATCAGCTCCATGGTGGGATCTGCTGTGAGCAGCTGAGTAGCCTGCTGCCTTAGGGATGTGGTCTGCTTCTTGTATATAAGAAGAAGCTTTGAGAATGGTCTCGATCTTTTTGGCACATCTGGATTCTGCATTTGGCCAAGTCTTCATTTCAGTGCCCTGCCATGTTGTCTGCAAATCTTGGGACTGTTTCTAGACTTGAACTAGTAGCATGCTATGTTGCTTGATAATCTTTGTACTATGCCATTTTACCTGGCAACCTTGGGTTTGTCAACCTCAGCAGCCAGTAGCTGCTTAAGGTAAGAGACAACTTCAGCTCCAGTGAGTGGGAGCAAGGGCACAGCTAAAGTCCAAGGTCAAGGGGACTTAACCCAGCCTTTAGAGCAGGCACTTTGAACTCGGAGTTGTAGCCTCCTAAACGGTTAGAGAATAAACTCCCACTTGTTAAAGTCATACATTTGTGGTATTTTTAGTTAGAGCTGCACTAGAGAGCCAAAACAAATAGTTATGTGGATTCCATTCTGAGAACAGACTACAGAGGGATGAGAAGTAAACTGAGGGGGGGGGGGGAGAGGG
This sequence comes from Orycteropus afer afer, assembly GCF_000298275.1. NCBI lineage: Eukaryota > Metazoa > Chordata > Mammalia > Tubulidentata > Orycteropodidae > Orycteropus > Orycteropus afer. The sequence goes on from NW_006921602.1 coordinate 22,463,444, forward strand.
CAACACTATCATGTTTATCTCTCATTTTAGTAGAACAATGATTAGTCAGCTAGAGTTTGTCCAGAGGAAACAAATTCACAATTTAACAAACTCCCAAAGATTATCATTAACAACTCAGAGTCCCATCTGACATGGTTTCACCTCACATGGGATGGCTGAAGCTGAGAGAGGCTCTGGAGGTGCTTGCTATCACATCCAACCTTTTGTTGTTTCTGCTTTGTTGTTGTTACTGTTGTTAGGTGCTATTGAGTCAATTCTGACTCATAGCAGTATCACATGCAACAGAACAAAACCCTGTCCCATCCTGCTCCGTCCTCACAATCCTTGCTATGCTTGTTGCACATGACTAAAGTAGGTGAGATGAAGTCTGGCCATTCTCGTTTCTAAGAGCATTCACACTGCACTTCATCCATGATAGATTTGTTCATTCTCTGGCAGTCCATGGAATTTTCAGTATTCTTCAACAATAATACAAAGACATCAGTTCTTCTTTGGTCCTCCTTATTGATTATCCAGTTTTCACATACATATGAGGTGAGTGAAAATACCACAGCTTGGGTTAGGTTCACCGTAGTCTTCAAAGTTACATCTTTGCTCTTCAATCCTTTAAAGAGGTCCTTTGCAACAGAGTTTCCTAGTGCAAAATGCTGGTTTATTGACTGCTGATTCCATGAGCGTTGATTGTGGATCCAAGTAAAGTGAAATTTTTGACAACTTCAATCTTTCCTCCATATATCATGACGTTGCTTACTGGTCCAGTTGTGAGGATTTTTGTCTTCTTTATGTTGAGGTGTAATCCATACTGAAGACCATAGTCTTTGATCTTCGTCAGTAAGTGCTTCAAGTCCTCTTCACTTTCAGCAAACAAGGTTGTGTCATCTGCATATCACAGGTTACTAATGAGATTCCCTCCAATCCCAATCCCATATTCGTCCTTCTTCATATAGTCCAGCTTCTGGGATTATTTTGCTCAGCATACAGACTGAATAAGTATGGTAAAAAGATACAACCTGATGCATGCCCTTCCTGAATTTAAACTATTCAGTATTATCTTGCTCTATTTGAACAACAGCTTCTTGGTCTATGTTCACACAAAACTTTCGTACGTTTTCTTGACATTGTCTCCTTCTTGATTCAGTGTTCACTTGGTTGTTGTAAACCTCTGATTATTTACCAAAATTCTAACAAGGTTAGTGCTGATAGTTTTTACCTTTTTTTTTTCTTTAAATTTTATTTATTTTGTTGTCGAGAATATACATAGCAAAATATACACCAATTCAACAATTTCTACATGTATAATTCAGTGACATTGTTTACATTCTTCAAGCTGTGCAACCATTCTCACCCTCCTTTTCTGAGTTATTCCTGTCCATTATCAACTCACTGCCCCCTAAATTTTCTATATAGTCTTTTGAGTTGCTGTTTTCAATTTGATCCCACATAGACAGTTCTTTAAAAGAGCATAATGCTTATGGCAGAATTATTTACTAGTTAAGCTAAAATAGTTCGGTTTTAAGATGACTTCAGGGGATATTTTTGGTTTATGGATTAAAGATCGCCTCAGGGCAATACTTCCAGGGGTTCATCTACCCTCTATGGCTCCAGAAAGTCTAGAGCCCTAGAGAATTAGAAATTCTGTTCTGTATTTTCCCTGTTTTGACAAGGATTCTTCTATAAAATTTGTCATCAAAATGTTCAGTAACGATAGCCAGGCACATCCAGTTCTTCTGGTCTCATGGCAAAGAGGGCAGTTGTTCATGGAGGTAATTAGTCACACATTCCATTTTCTTCTCCTACTTCTGAATCTCCTTCTTCCTCTATTGTTCAGGTAAATAGAGACCAATTGTTGTGTTTTGTTGGATGGCTGCTTGCAAGCTTTTAAGACCCCAGGCACTTTGTAATAAACTAGAACATAGAATAGAAGTACTAAACACATCATTAGGCCAATTAACTGGGATTTCCCATGAAACTATGACCCTAAACATCCATACCAAGGAACCAACTCCTGTAAGGTGTGTGCTTGTACATAAGTAGGCTCAGCAGCTTCTCTTTTTATTTTTTTGTCATTGCTACAAAAATATCTATTACACAACTTTTGCCAATTCAATTTTTTACATGTGAACTGCTTATTGTAGCAACTACAATAATCAGCTGTGCAACTGTACCCTTAATCAATGTGAATTTTTCATCATCTTTAACCCTCCTTCCCCCTCTCCCTCCTAACCCTGGTAACCACTAATAAACTCTGTTCTCATTTGCCTTTTCTTATCTTTTTATATAAGTGAGGTCATACAGTTTTTGTCTTTTATGATTGACTTATTCACTCAGCATAATGTCTTTAACCTTCATCCATATTATAGCATGTATCAAGACTTCATTTCTCCTACTGGCTGACTAGTATTGCATTATATGTATGTACCACATTTTGTTTATCCATTCATCTTCTGATGGACTTTCAGGTGGCAATTATGAGTAGTGCTACTTCACCAGAAGGAACACAAAGGAACCATATTGACTACATTTGTGGCAAGAGGTGATGGAGAAGCTCAATATCTTCAGCCAAAAGAAGGCCAGGAGCTGATTGTGAAATGGACCATCAACTGCTCATATGCAAGTTCAACTTGAAGTTAAAGACAATTAAAACAAGTCCATGAGAGTCAAAATATGATCTAGAATATATCCCTCCTGAATTTAGAGACCATCTAAAGAATAGATTTGATGCATTGAACACCAATGACCAGAAACCAGATGAATTGTGGGATGACATCAAGAGCATCATCCATGAAGAAAGCAAGAGGTCACTAAAAAGACAACAAAAGAAAAGAAAACCAAAATGAATGACAGAAGAGACTCTGAAACTTGCCCTTGAGTGGAGAATAGCTAAAGCAAATGGAAGAAATGACAAGATAAAAGAATTGAACCGAAGATTTCAAAGAGCAGCTCGAGCAGACAAAGCCAATTACTATAATGAAATGTGCAAAGACCTTGAGTTAGAAAACCAAAAGGGAAGAACACTCTCAGCATTTCTCAAGCTGAAAGAATTGAGGAAAAAATTTAAGTCTCAAGTTGCAATATTGAAAGATTCTAAGGGCAAAACATGGAATGATGCAGGGAACATCAAAAGAAGATGGAAGGAATACACAGAGTCACTGTACCAAAAAGAACTGATCAATTTTCTTCCATATCAGGAGGTGGCATATGATCTAGAACCAATGGTACTGAAGGAGGAAGTCGAAGCTGCAATGAAGGAATTGGAGATTAAGGTTCTGGGAATTGACAGAATTCTCACTGAGATATTTCAACAAATGGATGCCACACTGGAGGCACTCACTCAGTTATGCCAAGAGATTGGAAGACAGCTACCTGGCCAACTGACTGGAAAAGATCCATATTTGTACCCATTCCAAAGAAAAGTGATCCCACACAATGTGGAAATTATAGAACAATATCATTAATGTCACACTCAAGTAAGATCTTACTGAAAATAATTCAAAAACGGTTGTAGCAGTATATTGACAGAGAACTTCCAGAGGTCCAAGCTGGATTCAGAAGAGACGTGCAACAAGGGATATCATAGCTGCTCTCAGATGGATCTTGGCTCAAGGCAAAGAATTCCAGAAAGATGTTTACTTGTGCTTTATTGACTATGCAAAGGCATTTGATTGTGTGCATCATGACAAATTATGGATAACATTGAGAAGAATGGGAATTTTCGAACACTTGATTGTATTCATGAGGAACCTGTACCTTGACCAGGAGTCTGTCGTTTGAACAGAACAAGGGGACACTGCATGGTTTAAAATCAAGAAGGGAGTGTGTCAGGGTTGTATCCTTTCCCCATGCTTATTCAATCTATATGCTGAGCAAATAATCCGAGAAGCTGGACGATATGAAGGAAAATGTGGCATCAGGATTGGAGGAATAATCATTAACAACCTGAGATATGCTGATGATACAACTTTGCTTGCTGAAACTGAGGGTGACTTGAGGCACTTTCTGATGAAGATTGAGGAACACAGTCTGAAGTATGGATTACATCTCAATATAAAGAAGACAAAAATCCTCACAACTGGACCAATAAGCAGCATCATGATAAATGGAGAAAAGATGGAGCTTGTCAAAGATTCACATTGCTTGGTTCTACAATCGAGGCCAATGGAAGCAGCAGTCAGGACATTAGATGATGTGTAGCACTGGGTAGGTCGGCTGCGAAGGAACTCTTTCAAGTGCTGAGGAGCAAGGATGTCTCCTTGAGGACTAAGGAGTGCCTGACATAGGCCATGATATTTCCCATTACCTCGTATGCATGTGAGAGCTGGACAATGAATAAGGAAGACTGAAGAAGAGTTGATGCTTTTGAGTTGTGGTGTGGGCAAAGAATGCTGAAGGTACCATAGACTGCCAAAAGAACTAACAGATCTGTCCTGGAGGAAGTGCAGCCAAGATGCTCCTTGGAAGTGAGGATGACTAGACTTCGTCTCACCTACTTTGGTCATGTTGTCAGAGGGGACCATTCCCTGGAGAAGGATGTCATGCTTGGCAAGGTGGAGGGTCGACAAAAGAGGGGAAGGCCTTCAATGAGATGGATTGACATGGTGGCTGCAACAATGGGCTCAAGTATAGCAAGGATCATAGAGCTGGCACGGGATTGGGCGGTGTTTCATTCTGGTGTGCATGGGGTTGCTATGAGTCAGAAGCGACTTGATGGCACCTAACAACAATAATGAACACTGGTGTACAAACCTCTTTTTGAGTCTCTGCTCTCAAGTCTTTGGGGTATATACCTTGAGTGGAATTGCTTGGTCATACGGTAGTTCTATGTTTAGTTTTTTAGGGAACCATGACACTGTTTTCCACAGTGACTGTACCATTCTGCATTCCCACCAGTAATGGATAAGGGTTCTAATTTCCCCACATCCTTGCCAACTTTTGTTATTTTCTGTTTTGTTTGTTTTATCTTAGCCATCTTAGTGACTAAGTGCATTTTCCCCCTGTTTTGGTTACTTGTGCTGCTCTAACCAAAAATACCACAAATGGGATGGCTTGAACAAACAGGAGTTGACTCTCTTACAGTTTTAGAGGCTAGAAGTCTGAGTTCAAAATGCCAGGCTCTAGGGGCTGGGTGAAAGACCACTGACCTTACGTTTCAGCTCTCCTCTTGCTCCCGGCCCACAGAAGCTGGAGGCTTCTCTTCATTCAGGCAGCTGCTGACTGCTGAGGCTAACAAACCCAAGGTTGACAAGTAAAAAGGCACAGTCCCAATATTACCAAACTATACAGCAGGCCATTGAGTCAAGTCCATGAAGAGTCCCAAGATCAGCAGACAAGACGGCAGGCTGCAGAACAATGACTTGGCTACATGCAGGGTTTAAGCATGCCAAAAGCTAGAGACCATTCCCAAAACTTCTCCTTATATATGGGAAGCAGAGTACATCCCTAAAGCAGCTACTCAGCTGCTCATGACAGATTCCACCATGGAGCTGATTGCCAGTCTCACCATGGGGAATAACTACCATCAGCTTCCCAGCCACTCAAAACCAGACCCAGCCAAGGTGACACATATCCTTAACTACCACACCCCTTTTTTATCTGTGATTGGCATCTACTTGTTTTTTGATGTTTCTTTAGAGGACAGAGCATGATTTCTTATTCCATAATCTTGGTGACATTATTTTGGCATCCATAATAAAACAATTTAAAAAGTTATTATTTATATCAACAAAATATGAATATAAATGGGTAGGAAGAAGACTCTGGAGTCTTTGAGAAGTTCAGATGTTTAACATACTTGGCTGCTGTGATAGTTGGAACTGTGTGTCAACTTGGCTGGACCCCCGTTCTGTGTGCTCGTTCCCATGATGGGATCGGATGACTGTGTTCTGAGTGGCCAATCTGTTGAAGGGGAATTTCCCTAGGGGTGTGGCCTGCTTCCAGGATATCCAGGGACATCCTGGGAAGAGAGACATTCTTCTGTGGATCGGGATTCTGTTGTACTGCCTACAACTGTCCGTGAGTGAGCAGTCCACTGTTCGGCCTGGAGATCTTAGATTCATCATTCATTGGAGTCAACAGCCAGTGTACTGCCTGCCAGCTTTGAGCTTCTCGGCTCCTGTGGTTGCAGGAGCCAGAAAAAGCCTCTAGCTTGACATCTGATCCAGGGACTTTGGACTTCCTGGCTTCTACACATTTGTGAGCCATTTTCCTAAGATAATTTTTTTTTTTCTCTTTCTCTATATATAAGCTTTGCTGGTTTTTGTTTCTCTAGAGAACCCAGTCTAACACAGCTGCTAACATTAGAAGTTCCAGTATGCCCAGACACAACTTGGAAGAAAGGCCTGAGAGTCTACTTCCAAAAGATCATCCACTGAAAACCCTATGGAGCACAGTTCTACTCTGCTCCATAAGTCGAACTGTGGTGTCTGCATGAGTCAGAGTCTATGCCATTCCACAATAACTGCCTTTGACTTTAGAATGGAGGATGGGTTTAATCCGATATTATGAAGCACTAAACTGAAAGGTAACTAAACACTTATTTGGCCTTTCTTTATGCAAGAGAGGGTAAGAGTGCAAGAGAGAGTAAGAGTGCAAGAGAAAGAAAGGAGTCAAGAGGAAGAAGGAGAGACTGCTTAAATAGTTTCTCACAAGCAACTATTGAAATATCCAGGAGGAGAAGAAGAAAAATAGCAATGACATGATAAGATGATGGAAACTTGAAAAATAAAAAAATAAAATTATCACTCAGAAACCTTAGAGTGTAGAAATTACTATGTCTGGCTTTCAGTCTGGGCTTCAGAATCTTTTTGAAAACACCACTAAAAGAGAGAAGAAATGGAATCACTGGGACATTTGCTATTTCTGTATGTCCTCAAGCTGATTTCAACTCATAGTGACCCTGTAGGACAGAGAGGAAATGCCCCTTAAGGTTTCCTAAGCTGAAATCTTTACTGGAGCAGATCTCCAGATCTTTTCTCCCAGAGAGCTGTGAGTGCTTAACCATTGTCCCATCAAGGCTTTTCACTGGACATACAGACATACATTAGCATACATTCAAGGTAAAAGGAAGCACAGTAGAAGGACAAAAGGAGAAAGATACATTTATTGGTGGTGACTTTTATCCTTAAGTTCAGAAGTTACAAGATAAAAATGGGTTTTATGAAGCCTATGTAAAACAAGCCTATGTCAGGCCTTTCTTCCAAGTTGTGTCTGGGCATACTAGAACCTCCAACTCTAGCAGCCACCTGGCCAACTGACTAGAAGAAATCCCTATTTGTTCCCATTCCAAAGAAAGGTGATCCAACAGAATGTGGAAATTACCGAACAATATCATTAATATCAAATGCAAGTAAAATCTTACTGAAGATAATTAAAAAATGGTTGCAGCAGTATATTGACAGAGAACATCCAGAAATGCAAGCTGGATTCAGAAGAGGACATGAACAAGGGATATCATTGCTGATGTCAGAAGGATCTTGGCCGAAAGCAAAGAATACCAGAAAGATGTTTACTTGTGTTCTATAGACTATGCAAAAGCATTCAGTTGTGTGGATCATAACAAATTATGGATAACATTGAGAAGAATGCGAATTCCAGAACACTTAATTGTGCTACTGAGGAACCTGTACATAGACTAGGTGGCTGTTGTTCAAACAGAACAAGGGGATACAAAATGGTTTAAAGTCAGGAAAGGAGTGCATCAGGGCTGTATCCTTTCACCATACTTATTCCATGTGTATGCTGAGCAAATAATCTGAGAAGCTTGACTATATGAAGAAGAGAGTGGCATCAGGATTGGAGGAAGACTCATTAACAATCTGTGATACACAGATGACATATCTTTGCTTGCTGAAAGTGAGGCTGACTTGAAGCACTTACTGATGAAGATTAAAGACTAAGTCTGCAGTATGGATTACGTCTCAACATAAAGAACATGAAAATCCTCACAACTGGACCAATAAATAGGACCACAAACAGGACCAATAAATATCATCTCCATGATAAATGGAGAAAAGATTGACGTTGTCAAAGATTTCATATTACTTGGTTCCACAATCAACACCAATGGAAGCAGCAGTCAAGATATCAGACAATGTATTGCACTGGCCAAATCTGCTGCAAAAGACCTCTTTAACTGCTGAAGAGATTCAAAGATGTCTCTTTGAAGACTAAGGTGAGCCTCACCCACGCCATGGTATTTTCAATCCCCTCTTATACATGTGAGAGCTGAAAAATGAATGAAGAAGACCAAAAAAGAGTTGATGCTCTTGAGTTGTGGTGCTAGTGAAGAATACTGAAAGTACCATGGATCACCAAAAGAACTAACAAATCTGTCCTGGAAGAAGTGCAGCCAGAATGTTCCTTGGAAGCAAGAATGGCCAGACTTCGTCTCACCTATTTACTCATGTTGTCAGAAGGGACTGCTCCCTGGAGAAGGATATCATGCTTGGTAAAGGGAAGGGTCAATGAAAAAGGGGAAGGCCCTCAACAAGATGGATTGACACAGTGGCTGCAATGATGGGCTCAAGTATAACAATGATTGTGCGGCTGGCACAGGACTGTGCAGTGTTTCATTCAGTTGTATATAGGGTGGCTATGAGTTGGACCCAACTTGATGGCACCTAACAGCAACAACAAGGAGCTCTGGTAGCATAGTGCCTAAGGCACTTGACTGCTAACCAGAAAGCTGGCGGTTCAAACCCACCAGCCACTCCTTGGAAGGAAGGTTGGGCAATCTACTTCCATAGTGATACTGCCTCAGAAACCCAAGGAGGGGTCACTATGAGTCAAGTCTGACTCGATGGTACATAACAACAATGATTCTATAACTTAGACGGGACTTCTAGAGGTGACCCTGCAAATTCACCTGAAACACTGTCCCTCATTTTGGGAGCTCTGGTAGCATAGTGGCTAAAGCACTTGACTGCTAACCAGAAGGCTGGCGGTTCAAACCACCAGCCACTCCTTGGAAGGAAGGTTGGGCAATCCTACTTCCGTAGTGATACTGCCCCGGAAACCCAAGGAGGGGTCGCTAGGAGTTGGGGCCGACTCGACGGCACACAACAACAACAACAACAACAACATGCAAAACAGCTAGGATTTTTTGCTGTAATCCTGCCCTTGGGACTAGCCTAGGATTTGGGAGATTTCTTATCATTTATTGGCCAAAATGTGATAGGAATAATGAGCTTTCCTTTCTTTTCCTACTGTTATAACTCAGCAAATGTGTTCCTGATATCCCATCCTGGAACTTTGAATATATTTTCCCATAAAAAAGTTTATCAAATAAACTTTTAGATCCTCCCTTGACTTTGTTCTACGTATGTATCTAGCCTCATCTTCTACCAACTCTCTCTGAAATTCCATCACCTAGCTAAACTGACAATTTGCAGTCTCCTAAATATGCTGTAGCAGAGGTGGTTAATTACTTGCCCCAATCTATTTTACTCTTCTTTATTTCAATAAAATTTTATTGTGCTGGGGTAATTGTGTGCCCAGCTTTAAAAGAATAAAGAAAAAAAGTATTTATTATCCAGCTTACTTTGGAAATAGGATTGACTGTGTGGAACATTCTTGACCTATGAGATGTAAACAGAATTCTGCAAGGGATTTCTAGGAAAGTGTGCTTTTCTGATATGGATACCAGAACTTCTTTCTTCCTGGAAATATGAAATATGAAAATATTTTGTTGTTGTTAGGTGCTATCAAGTCGGGTCCAACTCATACAACAGAATGAAACACTGCCCAGTCCTGTGCCAGCCACACAATCCTTGCTATACTGAAATATGAAATATGAAGTTAGGGGCTGAAATAGCACTCTTGAGATCCTGAGGAATAGGCCAAAGGATCCCAAAGACCTAGAACCTGACATCCTTGAGCCACTTGTCAGAGTGCTGAACAGAACTTACATTACGTTAAAAGTGAAAGCAAAGAGTTTTATTGGTGGGTGGGGACAGCTCAAGTTGGGCAACAAATTGCAATGAAAGGTCACAAAGTGTTCCAAATTTTGAGGGAGAGGTGAGCTTTTTACACAGAAAAATGGGGAAGGGAGTATATGAACACAATAGTGGTGACTTAGAATTATATATAGTTACAAGACAACAGAAAGTTAAAATTATGTGAGCTAATCTATTTTCTAACATGGACTTCCTGGAGTTAACTTAGCATATATATTCTTCCTGGGACATGGTGCACACACATTCTCCCATGACCATCCTGGTAAATATGTCCTGACAAGTGTTTCTTCATATACCACGTCTTTGCTTTCTCCATTGTTTGCTGAGTGTGGTTAAAGTTTTATAAGAAGTTACATTTTACAAGGCTGCAAATCACAGTCTATTCTTAAGGAATTTTAGAAAAGAGGATTACGGACAAACTGCCTAATGTGTCTGACTGCTACCCAGAAGTTTGGCAGTTAAACCCACCAGCCATTCTGTGGAAGGAAGACTGAATAGTCTATTTCCATAAAGATTTTCTGCCTCAGAAACCCAAAGGGGGTCACTATGAGTCGAATTTGACTTGATGGCAGTGAGTTTGGTTTTGTTTAAAGTTGAATTCAGAAAATGAAGCTTTGATTCAGACTTAGGTCAGGCATCCTCAATCATGCCCAGCCCCTCAGTTTTAGAGTGCCCTTACATACATGAAATCAATGCGAACAACTGCCTATCTCTAGATTTCCTAGTACATGGGGAATGTTGTTGTTGTTATGTGCCGTCGAGTCGGACCCAACTCATAGCAACCCCTCCTTGGGTTTCCAAGGTGGTATTACTACAGAAGTAAACTACCCAACCTTCCTTCCGAGGAGTGGCTGGTGGGTTTGAACCGCCAGGCTTCTGGTTAGCAGTCAAGTGCCTTAGGCACTACGCTACCAGAATATAACCCCTAATTTAAACCACTATTTTATTTTATGCAATCAATTGCAATCTTTCTCTTCTTTATATTTTTACACACTCTTTTTCCTGCCTGATATATTCTTCCTCCATTTTATGCAGCAGTTGAACTCTAAATACTTCAAAACTCACTTTACTGGATTGTTTCCTGTGAAGCTTTCCCTTAGCTCTGCAAATTCAGTTAGATATTCATTCTTTATGCTCCCATAATACTTTTTATAAACTTCTACTAGCACTTATTGTAAATCTTTTTGAGTACCCATATGTTGCTATATCCCTGACACTTGACTTTGAACTCCTCAAGAGCAGACTGGGTTGTATTTCCTTGCATAGTCACAAACTCAAGCAAGGACTAAATAAACATTGGGTAAATTAATGTTGAATAATCTCAAACTATCTTGAGAACCCAAAGTACCTGTTAATTTCCTGATTGCAAATTTATGCCCCGAAATGCAAATGTGATATAATTTTATCACAGATTAATCCTGTGTCACAGATTTGTACAAAATACTGAAATCAGCTATGTGAATGTTCACTACCTCAAGCTGTATTAATAGATAGTGTTTGAAATAAACACCTTTAAAGTCCAAATTAGGCAAGAAGGAGGGAAATATTCATTGAGCATTTATTGTGTCCTAGGCATTGTGTTCTGTACATGTACAGTGAAACCTGTGAGAGCCAGAACTTGATGGGACTGCCTTGTATTCTGGGTCTTGCAAGCATTCTGCCTTTGACAACATTCGGTCTTACTACTTTTCTATCACTCATTTTGTTGTTGTTGTTATGTGCCGTCAAGTCGGACTCGACTCATAGGGACCACTCCTTGGGTTTCCGAGGCGGTATCACTATGGAAGTAGATTGCCCAACCTTCTTTCCAAGGAGTGGTTAGTGGGTTTGAACTGCCAGCCTTCTGTTTAGCAGTCAAGTGCCTTAGGCACTACGCTACCAGAGCTCCTATCACTCATTTTAGTGGAAAATATTTGAGTTTTCCTTCCCTGACAGTTTTCTGCTTTACACAGGTTCCAGTTTTCGCAGGTTTTATTACACCATGTAAACAAAGTAACTCTATTATCTAGGTATTGATCCTTTTAACTGAAGGGTGATTTAGTTAAAAAGAAACAGTATATACAGTTGTTAAGTAATATGCTGAAAATCAGAGTGCAAATAAGCTCACAACTTCAGCTTTGCACTTTTAAAATTTCAAATAAGTCTCTTTTACCTCTCTATTTTTCTCATTCTCATCAAGTTATGTATTAGAAGAGTAATGAATAAAATCATGCATTGTAAATATTTTAGTAGCTAAAAAAATGTAAGTGCTTTAGTTGCGACATCTTGGAAACAGAAAATTTAAGGGTTATTCAACACTTTCTCTACTATTAGAAATGTAATACCTTTCAAAATACTCAGCTCCATATACATTTCTTTAAGTTCATAATGGTTTTTTCATATCCTATGGACAATACATGATACAGAATGACGACCACAGAAAAAACTCCATCCACCTCTCCATGCAGAAATGTACTTGAAAGAGTGACCATGAAGGTGCAAATCTAAGTAATTCCAGAATTTATTTTGAAATAAGCAAGGCTAAACAGGTGTAGAGACCAAACTCTAAGAAGTAAGAGAAGATCCAGAGAGTTGACTGGAAAGCAGAGCTTGAGTTCCTTACTGCTGTTTAATACCAAGGATAAGATAGAAAGAGATAGAGAGATCTGGGTAACCCCAGAAACTTGAGCAGGAAGAATCCTGCTACATTCAAATATTTTGGAAAGTCTGCTACCAAAATATCAGAGAATGTCAGCCCCTTTGGCACAGTGTAGTCAACAACTGTTTCTAAGCCTCAGTGGTATGTAGATTAGAGCTAAAGAAGGGTGTACTAATCTATAGATCAGAAGTTCTAACCCTGGTGTAGTTTATAACAGTAGGTTCTAAAAATTAGAGTACCTAGGTCCCATTCCAAATGAATGTAATCAGAATTTCTTGAGGTAGGGTTCATAAACTAGTAAATGTTTGAAATTTGCTATATTGATACTAACATGCTGCTAGAGCTCAGAACAACTACTATTCATCCTTTCACTGATTCCAGGAAAAGAGTAGGTGATCTACTGCTTTTGGAGGCTTATTAGGAATATACGAGAGGAACACAGAGTTATAGAAAAGTCATATGAGAAAGGGATTCCTTCTTAAGAACTGTTTTTCCTCCTTGCCTATTACATAGTAGGGGCACAGAAAATGTTTATGGATTGAATAATGTATGAAAGAGAACGATACAATCTTAATTAATCAACAAAACTTAGGATATAAAATTTTTTCATGTATAATTTCTTCTTAGGTAATGTTAGAGATTTATTTCAGGGCCTTGAGTAATATATACCTTACAAGATAGTCAAGGAGCATAAGGTTAAGTGCTAAAGGAGTTCAGAGGAAAGAACAATTATCAAAAGCTAAGGTATATGGTAAAAAATTCAGAATGGAGATAATATTTGAGCTGTGCTTTGAAGAAAGTATAGCATTAAGACAAAAGGTAAAGAGAGGAGAAAGCATTTTAAGGAAGAGAAATGATAAGTCTAAGACAGAGGGGAATGTATCATGTTTGGAGAATCTGAGCTAAAAGATGAAAGACTCTTTCAGAGTAGGTTGGAAATTAGGTTTTTGATAAAGCTGTAAGAAGACTGAATTATAGGCTGAAGAGGTTGACTATATTTTGAAATCAGAGAATAGTCATTTAAAAATATTGGGGAGGGTGCTGGCAAGTGTATAAACAATGGTATTTTAGGCAGATTTATCAGTATTGTTATGGAGGATTGACTGGAAGGTGGAGGAATCCATATAGTTGTAACAACAATTAAGGGAAAATAGCAATAGTACAATTGTAAAGCAGTGGGGGCCTTGACAAGACAGGCAAGGTAAGACTAACACGTAAGAACAGATATTAGATACAGAAGGCAGCTGGTTAAGATTGTGTGTGGTGATGGATGTATACAAGTTAAAAAGAAAATATAACATATGCTCCCCTAAAAGATAAATCAAAGTGGAGCAATCACTTCAAAGATCTTGCCCTCTTCCTGCATGCAGAAGTTCTTCATTTTTATGACCTGACATGTCCCTTTTAAAGGCTGTTTAAAAGCAGATCCTTTAAACTTTTCATGAACCAATTATTTTCTGCTTTGAATTTTTTGTAGTCACCATGTGTTTTCATTAATAAAAAGCATGCCAAGTCAAGCATGCTGAAATTTTACTTTGAAATATGATGTTGATACTATGGATAGGATTATGTGGGACATATATGTCCCTCTCAACTCTGGAGTAGGGTTACGTGGGACACATTTTTTACTCTAGAAACTGGGGATAAAATTAGTTTTTACCTGTCCTTCTGGAATCTGCATCATCTTCTAGATCCCTTGACAGATGCATACAACTTAAGGCACCAGAAAAATGCAGTATTTCTGCAAACGTGGAATCATCACAATAAAGGCAACTCCCAAATATGCACAAAAAATATTCCCACTGCCATTGAATCAATTCCAACTCATAGCAACCCTATGTGACAGAGAAGAACTGCCCCATAGGGTTTTCAAGGCTGTAAATCTTTACAGAAGCAGATTGCCTCATCTTTTTCCCGCAGAGTAGCTGATGGGTTCAAATCACTTACGTTTTGGTCAGAAGTTGAATGCTTTAACCACTGTGCCACCAGAGCTCCTTTAAATAACTCACAGAAACATGGAAATACATTTACAAGGCTTACGTCCCAGTAAAGAAAAACAAAAGTTTTGCAAAATCACATCTCCAGGATGCATTACCTCATACAATACCTTGTAAAACAGTAATTTGTGCCACACACCCATTTCTTCCATTTTAAACAGTTATAAAGATCCCATCTTCACAGCTTCATGTACTGTCAGTGGGATGTCCATGGGGAAGCAGCTGCCCAATAAATTATAGAGGAGGAAAATATAGGTGGGTGCTATATGTCCCACTGGTCACATAAGTGTTAAAGTATCTTGAGGCAGGAAATGATGCTACTAAAAACTGGTTCTGCTTTCCAACTGTACTCTCTTCCTGGCCAGCTAAGTGACCAAAGGCATTAACTTCTCTAAACCTAGTTTCTTAATTAGTAAAATGAGGACAATACTACTATTTCTGCCTCCTTTGCAAGGGTATTATCAGAATCAAATTATTCTAGATTAAGTTACTTTCAAAACTATTTATTGATCACTGATTATATGGAGTTGCGTGATCTACTTCCATAATGATACTGCCTCAGAAACCCAAGGAGGGGTCGCTATGAGTCAGATCTGACTCCACAGCAGTGAGTTGAATGATTATATGGATTTAAAGTATGTTCCCCCGATAGGTGTGTTGGAATCCTAATCCCTATATGTATCAATGTAATCCGGTCTAGAAATAAGGTTTTCTTTTGTTATATTAATAAGGCCATATCAGTAGAGGATGTTGTCCTAAACCTAATCCTTTCTGAGTTATAAGGAACAGCATAGACCCAGAGACAAACAAACACAAATAGGGAAGATAGGCTGAAGAATACCAGGGCTAAAGAAGCTGAGACAACAACCTTCCCCAAGAACCAAACCTATACCTTTCATCTTTAGCCAGTGACCTGAATTCAGACTTCAAGCCTCTTAACTGTGACAAAATAAATAAATTTTTGTTCTTTAAAGTCACTCACTCACAGTATTTCTGTTACAGCAGCACTGGATAACTAAGACATCAACTATGTGTAGACTTTATGCTAGGTGCAATAGGAGATATAAAGACCAATGAGACAAAGTCCCCTCTAGACGAAAGACCATAGCATGCACAAAACATGAGATGGTAAAACAAGATAAAATCCTTGAGGGTTTAAAAAAAATGAGAGTATAAGTCTGAATTTAGGGTACTGGCTATAGGGGAAGGATATGGTGCTGGTTCTGGAGGAAGATTCTTGTCTCAGCTTCTTTAGCCTTGGTGTTCTTCAATTTCTTGGTGATCTTCAGATGGTATCTATCTTTCCCTGTTTGTGCTTGCTCATCTCTGGGCCTATGCTGTGCTTTATAACTCAGCAAGGATTAGGATTAGGACATGACCTACACTGATGGCGCCTTATTAACATATCAAAGAAACATCAACAGCAACTAAACAAGTGGGCCTCACCAGATGGAATACACAGGAATTAAATTGACTACATCTGTGGAAAGAGATGATGGAGAAACTTAATATCATCAGTAAGAACAAGGCCATGGACTGACTGTGGAACAGATCAACAATTGCTCATGTTCCCGTTCATGTTGAAGCTGAAGAAAATTAAACAAGTCCGTGAGAGCCGAAGTATGACCTTGAATAATTAACAACCTCTCTAAAATGATTAGTGAACTTGTTGTGATCACTACTTCCACATTGCCAAATCCATTGGCAGTCCTCACAGCCAGTCTTTATATTTATTAACTTCTCAGCAGCATTCAGTACAGCAGATTTATTCTTATTCTTTATTCTTCCTGAAATATTTTCTTCACTTGACTTCCAGGAAGCCACACTGATGAACTAAAGGTCTTTGCTGGCTCTTTCTGTACCAAGATCTCTAAATGTTGAAATGTCCTATTGCTCAGCTCTCAGTGTCTTCTCCATCTACACTCACTCCCATGGTTATCTCTTCCATCCTGTGGTTTTAAATGTCATGTCTACTGTGTTGTCTCCCAAATTTACATTTCTAGTCAAAACCTCCCCCTGAGCTCTAGACCTAATGATCTATTTGTATACTAGATGCCTACTTGAAATAATCTTGATTAACAGGCATTTCAACCTTAAAATGTGCAAAAGCAAATTTTGAATTTTTTTGTGAGCATAATTATCTATAGTGGCCAAGAGTGGAACAGATATCTATAGTTGACAAGAATGTAGACCAGATAGAAGGCTACTGCCATTATACAGCTGAAAGACAGATGAGAGATAATACTGGTTTGGAAGGAATTTTGCAGATGTGATTAAAGTTACAGACCTCGACATGGGGAAATTATCCTGGATTATTACAGTGGGTCTAATTTACTCATATGAATCCTTGTAATTGGAGAACCTTTCCCATCAATGGTAAGAAAGAGATGTGATGAAAGAAAAAGGGTCAGAGAGAAATGATGTTGCTGGCCTTGAAGATGAAGGAAAGGGCCATAAGCCAAGGAATGGAGGCAGCATCTAGAAGCTGAAAAGACACAGAAACAGATTCTCCACCTAGAGTTTGCTGCCAACACCTTGATTTTAGCCCAATGAGGCAGATGTTGTACTTCTGACCTATAGAACTGTAAAAAAATTAATTTTAGTTGTTTTAAGCCACTAAATTGTGACCATTTGTGACAGCAACAGGAAACCAAATCAATATGTATATCCCTGTCTCTGTACTAAAAGCACGTGTGGCATTACATGAAGTTCAGAAGTTCAGAATTGTCATTATTCCTGAAAATAGATACTCTAATTTCTGAACTGAGACCATGTTTATGATTAAAATGACACAAGTCTCTCCAGTACCTTAGAGCATGCAGAGAAATTATGATAGCTTTCCAACTGTTTATCTGGGGATCAGAAAAGTACTACTACTCTACCTCAAGCCCACTGAGTAAATTTTAAATAGTGTTGGACAATAATAAAGTTACCTTTTGTTTAAAAACAAAATGCAGACATGGACATGGAGGTGAAAAGGCACTGCATCAAGGCGGGCATCAAAGAAGATGCAACCACATTGTAAACACCAGTAGAATTAATCACAAAACCCTAGATGGCTACGACCAAGTGGAATGCTGTTGTTAGTGGCCATTGAGTTGATTCCAATGCACAACAACACCAAGTATGCAAAATAGAACTGCACTTTATAGGGTTTTCAATGCTATGATCTTTCGGAAGCAAAAATAAGCCAGGCCTTACTTCTGAGGTGTCTCTAGGTGAGTTTGAACTGCCAACCTTTCAAACAGTAGTCAAGTGTTTAACCATTTGCACTTCACAGGGACTCTGCCAAATGAAATGTTCCTGTTGTTGTTAGGTGGCATTGAGTGGGCTCCGACTCATAGTAATCCTCCGTAGAACAGAACGAAACACTGCCCGTTCCTGCACCAGCCTCACAATACTTGTTTCACCTGAGCCCATTGTTGCAGCCACTGTGTCAATCCATCTCACTGAGGGCCTTCCCCTTTTTTGTTGACCCTTCACTTTACCTAGCATGATATCCTTCTCCAGGGAATGGTCCCTTCTGACAACATGACCAAAGTAGGTGAGATGAAGTCTGGCCATTCTCGCTTCCAAAGACCATTCCGGCTGCACTTCTTCCAGGACAGATTTGTTAGTTCTTTTGGCAGTCCACAGTACTTTCAGTATTCCTTGCTAGCACAACTCAAAAGCATCAACTCTTCTTCAGTCTTCCTTATTCATTGTGCAGCTCTCACATGCATATGAGGGGATTGAAAATACCATGGTGGGGGTTAAGCACATCTTATTCTTTAAGGACACATCTTTGCTCTTCAGCACTTTGTTGTTGTTATGTGCTGTCGAGTCAGACCCGACTCATAGTGACCGCTACTTGGGTTTCAGAGGTGGTATCACTACAGAAGTAGATAGTAGATTGTCCAACTTTCCTTCTGAGGAGTGGCTGGTGGGTTTGAACCGTCACCCTTCTGGTTAGCAGTCAAGTGCCTTAGGCACTACACTGCTTCAGCACTTTAAAGAGGTCTTTTGTAGCAGACTTGCCCAAAGCAATACGCCTTTTGATGTCTTGACTACTGCTTCTGTTGGTTGTGATTGTGGAACCAAGTAATATGAAATCTTTGACAATTTCAATCTTTTCTTCATTTACCATGATGCTGCTTATTGGCCCAAATGTGAGGATTTTCATTTTCTTTATGTTGAGGTGTAATCCATACTGCAGACTGTAGTTTTTAATCTTCATTAGTAAGTGCTTCAAGTCATCCTCACTTTCAGCAAGCAAAGTTGTGTCATCTGCATGTCGCAGGTTGTTAATGAGTCTTTCTCCAATCCTGATGCCACTCTCTTCTTCACATAGTTCAGCTTCGCAGATTATTTGCTCACCATACAAACTGAATAAATATGGTGAAAGGATACAACCCTGACACACTCCCTTCCTGATTTTAAACCATGCAGTATCTCCTTCTTCTGTTCAAAGGACAGCCTCCTGGTGTATGTACAGGATTCTCAGCAGCACAATTAAGTGTTCTGGAATTCCCATTCTTCTCAATGTTATCCATAATTTGTTATGATTCACACAATCTAATGCTTTTGCATAGTCAATAAAACACAAGTAAACATCTTTTTGGTATTCTTTGCTTTCAACCAAGATCTATCTGATGTAATAAATGTTGCTTAATAGTGTTACACAGGGTCAACATGGATTTCATTACTTCTTTACAGTGGTGAGACTTTATCAAGTTAAATTTGACCTGGATGTTAATTTTTTAGCCAGAAGGTAAGGGTTTTTAAATCTCCCAGAGTTATTGAGATTAGAGGGAAAAGTGCCAACCAGAGAGGCAGACACAGAATGGACAGAACAGAAACTTGCCAGACAGAGGCAAAGAAATCATTCCATTGGGGGAAAAAAAAAAATCCAAGCAGCATTTTAGAGAAAGAATATTGGAGGGGGTTGGGAGGGAATTACTGTGAAAATCACCAAATGGAGCCTGAAATTCCTCTGACAATAGTCATGGAAAGAGGGAATACTAATATTTTAACCATTGTTTTTAAGTGTGGTAGATCAAAGTTCACTGAGCAATAAGTACATATTTGCATGGTGGGAGAATGAACAATATATGCAAATTCCATGCTTAAAGTTCCCTTGTTTAGAAATCTGGCTTGCTTGATTTATGGCACTTGACTGCTAACCAGAAGGCTGACGGTTCAAACCCACCAGCCACTCCTGGGAAGGAAGGTTGGGCAATCTACTTCCATAGTGATACTGCCTCGGAAACCCAAGGAGGGGTCGCTATGAGTTGGGGCCAACTCAACGGCACATAACAACAACAACAACAATCTACTTAGGGAGAGACCTTTCCTTTTGTTTTAATATCAAATAGGCTTTGGCGTGGACAGGTCCAATGGGCCCAGACTTTCTTTGCCAATGGTCCAGTCTTAATAGATTGTAAGTAAATTCCACTAGGAGGCCACAATCCATACCTCAGAAAAGATCATTTAAAAAAAAAAAAAAAGGAAAGATCAGGATATCCTTGTGATTTACTGGAGCAATAATCTAGAAATATCCTGTATGATTTACTGGTAGATTTATAATACCTTCTCTACTGTCCACTTCCAGTCATGAACAAGCCACATAAACTAAGGCCCAGGATTTCCTGGACAACTGAAGTTTTCCACCTTTGAGCAAGCAAGTGAAGAGAATATGGTTTGATAAGAATTAAAGGATGTATCAATTCCTTTGACTAGTTTGTTTTACAATTTCCTAAATTTCTGTCTCATTTTAATAAAATAATTAAAACATGGCATATGCCAGAGAAGGGAAGCATTCTTAACTTGACAGACCCTAAAACAGACAGAGGACTTCTCTAGTTCAGTACAACTAAAAACCGATACAGTTAGAGCTTTATGAAGACTTCTGTTTAAACCATAAAGTTTTGAGTGTTTGCAGGTGAATAAACATGAGACCTATTTGAAATTACTCTTAAAAACTTGCTGCAAGGAAGAACCATTCTGACTCAGAATATCTTGTGAATATGAGCAGGGTAAAATTCAGAACAAGGTGGTAGATAACCCAGAATTAGGTTGATTTAAAAAAAAAGGGGGGGGGGGTTGGGGGGCTGTCCAGGACAAGGATATTTCTCTTACTCACTAAGGAGATTCACAAATTTCCAAGAGAAAAGAGATTTGATGTACACAAGAGAATCACATTATTTACTGAATTATTGATTTATGAATATGTAATACATTCACATTTCAAAATCCCAAAAGTACAAGACTATACAATAAGGTCTCTTCAATTCCTATCCAGTTACCTAGTTCTCTTCATTAGAGGCACACAATATTACCAGTATTTTACACATCTTTCAATACATATATGAGCAAATATGTACGTAGCTTTCCTTCCTTCTACACGAGTGTTAACATATTCTATATTGTCTGAAGCTTTTGTTGTTGGCTTTCTTTTTTTCATTTAAAATTAAAACTTGGAAATCATTCTGTATCAGTAATAAATTTACCCTTTCTTCTTCAGCAACACTGTATTCCATTGAGTGGATGTATCATAATTTTTTCCCTGTGTTTTGCTATTATAAGCAATGCTGCAATAATTTATAGTGTATATATGTCATTTTGCACATATATAAGCAGAGCTATAGGATCAATTCCTAGAGATGTAATTACTGATTCAAAGAGCATGTTTGTAATTTTGATAAATGTTGCCAAATTACACTACATAAAGGTTGTATCATTTTATGCTCCTATCAATAATGTTTGAAAATGCCTCTTTCATACACTCTCACCAATGAAAAAAAATGTTACCAAGATTTGGAATTTTCCAATTCAATGGGTTAATATAATATTTCAGTTTAATTTTAAATATTTCTCATTATGAATGAGATTGAACATTTTTCACGTTTTAGAGTCATTTATATTTCTATTTTTAATATAAACTATGTATCTTGGCCATTTATCTTTTGGGTTATTGGCCTCCTTATAGTGGTTCTACAATTGACACAAATGGAAGCAGCAGTCAGGACATTAGATGATGTATAGCATTGGGCAAGTTGCAGCAAAGGACCTCTTTCAAGTGCTGAGGAGCAGGGATAGACATCCCTGCTTGAGGACTAAGGTGCACCTGACACAAGCCATGATATTTTCAATCGCCTCATATGCATGTGAGAGGTGGACAATGAATAAGGAAGACAGAAGAAGAACTGATGCTTTTCAGTTGTAGTGCTGGCAAAAAAAAATGCTGAAAGTATCACGGACTGCTAAAAGAACTAAGAGATCTGTCCTGGAGGACGTGCAGTTGGAATGCTCCCTGGAGGCGAGAATGGCCAGACTTCATCTCACCTACTTTGGTCATGTTGTCAGAAGGGACCATTCCCTGGAGAAGGATGTCATGCTTGGTAAGGTGGAGGGGCAATAAAAGAGGGAAAGGCCTTCAATGAGATGGATTGACACAGTGGCTGCGATGATGGTCTCAAGTATACCAAGGCTCATGGAGCTGGCACGGGATGGGGTGGTGTTTTGTTCTGCTTTGCATGGGGTTGCTATGAATTGGACACAAGTCAATGGCACCTAATAACAACAATGTCCTCCAAGTTCATCCACATTATGCGGCGTTTTGCAGATTCTACATTAGTCTTTAGGGTTGCATAGTATTCCATTGTGTGTATGTACCATAGGTTGGTTATCCATTCTTCTGTTGAAGGGCACCTAGGTTGTTTCCATCCTTTTGCTATTGTAAACAGTACTGCAATGAACATGGGTGTGCATGTATCTGTTTTTGTCCTGGCTCTCACTTCCTTAGGCTATATACCTAGTAATGGGATTGCTGGGTGCAATGATATTTGTAATTCCAAATTTTTAAGGACTCGCCATACTGCTTTCCACAGTGGTTGTATCATTTGACAGTCCCACCAGCAGTGTACTGAGAGTCCCAATCTCTCCACATCCTTGACAGCATTTGTTATTTTCTGTCTTGTTGAACTTTGCCATTAGTGCTGGAGTGAGATGGTATCTCATTGTTTTCATTTGCACCTCTCTGATTGCTGATGATCATGAGAATTTCTTCATGTATTTGCTGGCTGACTGAATATCCTCTTTGGTGAAGTATCTATTCATGTCTTCTGCTCATTTTTTAAAATTGGATTGTTAATATTTTTGTTGTTGAGGTTTTGGAGCTTTCTATAAATTCTAGAGGTAAGTCAGATACATTGTTGCCAAATAGTTTTTCCCAATTGGTAGGTTCTCTTTTGACTTTTGGAGATGTCTTTAGAAGCACATAAAAATTTAATTTTTAGAAGGTCCCATTCATCTAGTTTCTCTTGTACTATTTGTGCACGTTTGGTTGTGCTTGATGGTCTGTTTATGCCATATATTAGGGCCCCTACATTTGCCCCTAGTATTTCCTTGAGGAACTTTACAGTTTTAGGTTTCACATTTAAGTCTTTGATCCATCTGGAGTTAGTTTTTGTGTATGGTGTGAGGTACAGAGCTTGTTTCATTTTTCTGCAAATGGATATCCAGTTTTGCCAGCACCATTTGTTAAACAGACAATCTCTTCCCCATTTAATGGATATTAGCCCTTTGTCAAAAATCAGCTGATCATAGGTCAATGGATCTATTTCTGAGTTCTCAATAGTGTCTGTTGTGTACCAATACCAGGCTGTTTTAACTACTGTGGCTGTATAGTAGGTTTTGAGATGCAGAGGTATGAGACCTCTTACTTTGTTTTTCTTCTTCAATAGTGCTTTGCTTATCTTAGGTCTCTTTCCTTTCCATGGAAAGTTAGTGATTGCATTTTCCATATCCTTAAATAATGTTGATGGGATCTGGATTGGGACTGCATTGAATGCATAGATTGCTTTGGGTAGAATTGACATTTTCACAATGTTTAATCTTCCTATCCATGAGCATTGTATGTTCTTCCATTTATGTAGATCTCTTATGGTTTCTTGAAGTAGTCTTTTGTAGTTTTCTTTGTACAGGTCTTTTGTATCCCTAGTGAGATTTATTCCCAAGTATTTTACTTTTTTGGTAGCTATTGTAAATGGTATTGATCTCCTTATTTCCTTTTAGCAATCTCTTTGTTGGTGTAGAGGAATTCAACTGATTTTTTGGATGTTGATCTTGTATCCTGCCACTATGCTAAATTTCTCAATTAGTTCCAGTAGTTTTTTTTACTGAGTTTCTTGGTTGTCTAGGTATAGGGTCATATTGTCAGGAAACAGTGATACTTTGACTTCTTCCTTACAAATTTGGATGCCTTTGATTTCCCTTTCTTGCTTTATTGCCCTGGGTAGGACTCCCAATACAATGTTGAATAGAAGTGTTGATAGAGGGCATCCTGGTCTGGTTCCTGTTTGCAAGGGGAATGGTTTCAGTCCCTCTCTATTGAGAATAGTGTTGCTGTTGGTTTTGTATACATATCCTTTATTATGTTGAGCAATGTCCCTTCTATTTCTATTTTTCTGAGAGTTTTTATCAAATGGGTGTTAGATTTTATCAAATGTCTTTTTTGCATCGATTGATATGATCATGTCATTCTTTTCCTTTGTTTTATTTACATGATGAATGACATTGATTGTTTTTCTAATACTGAACTATCCTTGCATACCTGGTATGAATTCCAATTGGTCATAATGAATGATTTTCTTGATATGTTGTTGGAGTCTATTGGCTAGGATTTTGTTGAAGATTTTTCATCTATATTCATGAGGGATATTGGTCTGTAGTTTTCCTTTTGA
>NW_006921602.1:22488375-22499084 GCF_000298275.1 Orycteropus afer afer
TTAATTATTTTTATTGTACTTTAGGTACAAGTTTACAGAGCAGAGTTTGTTTTATATTCAACATTTTGTGTACATTTGGTTTCAACTCCCTATTTACCATCCCCAACCCTAACCCAGTCTCCCTCTTCCTGCCCAGTAACCCTCCTCCCATGCCCCTTATAGTTATGCACTCCTGTGCATCCTGTATTTCCTTCATGTGGATATTGCCCCTCTGATGCCCTGTGGTCTGCTGCTCCAAGGGATGCATTTCCATAGAGTATGTGGGTGCATCACCCTGGGTTGAGTGGTCTGAGTGTACATCTTGTTTACTATTGGGCTGAGAGCCAGCCCCTGGGAGTTTCCCAGGGCCATAGTAATGGGAGTCTCACCAGACTCCATCCAACCAGTAATTCTGGTCACTATTGTGTATTTGGATTTTGTTCCATGTTTTTTCTTCCACTGTATCCAGGATCTCCAGTTTTTATCCTTTCCTGAGTGGTTGGCATTGATAGCTGGGCACCAACTAGTTCTTCTGGTCTCGAGGTGCATCATGTCCTAGGGCTGATTGCTTTTAATTGCCCTTGTTTTTTATATTCTTTGCTTCTGAGGAGACCATTAGCTGCATCTTAGATGGTCACTTGAAAGCTTTTAAGACCCCAGTCACTACTCACCAATGTAGGATGAGGAATAAGATTTTTATGTATTTTGTGGTGCCAATTGAGTCTGGTGTCCCCCAGTACTATGGTCCTGAGTCAGTATAGATCTGTTGGATCTCTCTCCCACAGTGTCTGGCTGTCTGTGAGGGATTACTCTACGTCTGTCTTCTGTTGTTTCTGTAAGGATTGCAGGTATTTTGTATCACTGGTATCTGCAAGATTAGCCTCAGCTGAATCTATCCTTGGCCTAGAGTATAATCCTGTTCACTGCCCCCTATCTGATCTTCTCAGATGTTTATGTGTTTATCTATAGCCCAGTGTTTTGTGTTAATGGTAATGCAGTACTGTGGATATACTGGTTGGTATTAGCGTCTGTCATCTATATCTTATGTGTACAATTCAGTGTCCTTCTTTTTTGATTTGTACATTTATTGCTATAAATTGTCTTCTGATCACTGCTTTTGCTGTGTTCCAACTATTTTGGTATGTTGTGCTTTCATTCTCGTTTGATCAAGGAATTTTTAAATTTCATTTTCTTCTATGATGCAGTCATTTTCAAGGGGTGTTACTCATTTTCCATGTGTTTGCTCTTTTTCTGATGATTTTTCTACTGTTGATTTCTAATTTTATAGCATTGTGATCTGAGAAGATGCTTTGCAATATTTCAATGTTTTTAAATTTATTAAGGTTTGCTTTGTGGCCTAACATATGGTCTATCCTGAAGAATATTCTATGTGCCCTGGAAAAGAATGTATATTGTGCTGTTGTTGAGTGAAATGCTCTGTAGATGTCTATAAGGTCAAGTCAGTAAATTGTATTGTTTAGTTCTGCATCTTTGTTGAGTTTCTTTCCAGTTGTTCTATCTTTGATTGAAAGTGGTGTATTAAAGTCTCCCACTATGACTGTGGAATCATCTATTTGTCTTTTCAATTCTGTTAAAATCTGATTTATATATATTGGGACTTTTTCATTGGGTGCATAGTTATTTATTATTATTATGTCCTCTTGTTCAATCGATCCTTTAATCATTATATAATGTCCTTCTTTGTCTCTTATGGTGGTTTTTGTCTTAAAGTCAATTTGATCAGAAATTAATATTGCCACTCCTGCTCTTTTACTGTCGCCATTTGCTTGATTATCTTTTTCCAACCTTTCAATTTTAGTCTATTTTTGTCTTTCTCTTATGTGTTTCTCTTGTAGACAGCATATTGATGGGTTATGTTTTCTTATCCAATCTGCAACTTTCCATTTCTTGAGTGGTGCATTTAACTATTGACATTCAGTGTAATTATCAACAAGTATCAATTTACTGCTGTCATTTTGTTATGTGGTTTTTCATGATGTTACTGATTTCTTTGTTCCACATAATTTTCTGTGCTGGGCTCATTTTGTTTATGAATCATGTTATCATTTCTTTCATTGCTATTGTTCTAGTATTTGCTAAATATTTGTGCTGGTCCTCTTTTTATTCTGATGTGAAGGTTTATCATTTTTCTTTGAGGTCATCCTGTGATTTTTAATTTTCTTCCCAAGTTTAGAACAGTCTGTTCTATCTTGTAATTGTCTTGACTTCCTCACCATTTAGAAGTTCTGTAATTACACATTTTTTTTTCCCTCTTTTTGGTTTATAGTTGTCTTCATTTACCAATTGGTGTCTCTGATTCCCTATTTACAATCTTGTAGGCTTATTTACTTTACATACTTCCATAACTGGGTTAGGGACAATTTTGCTGGGTATATAATTCTTGGTTGGAAAATTTTTCTTTCAGGGTTTTATATATACCCTCCTGTTGCCTTCTTGCCAGTATGGTTTCTGCCGAGAAATCAGAGTTAATCTTGCTGGTTGCCCTTTGTAGGTAACTTTTCATTTTTCCCATGCTTTCAGGATTCTTTCTTTGTCTTCAGTTATGGTGAGTGTAATGATAATGCGTCTTGGTGATTTTCTTTTGGGGTCTATCCTGTTTGGGGTTCATTGGACTTCCTGAATGGATATATTCTCATCTTTCATCATATCAGGGAAATTCTCTTCCAACAAATCTTCAACAATTTTCTCTGTGGTTTTATTTGTCTCTTTCTGTTCCAGAATTCTGATTACATGTAGGTTATTCCTTTTGATGGTATGAACCTTAAGCTGTCTTCATTTTGTTTTAATCTTTTTTCTGATTGATCCCTTTCCAAAGAAGGGATCAAATTGCGGTATTTGTCTTCAATCTTACTACTTCTGTCTTCCATTCATTCAATTCTACTCTTTTGCCCATTCAATGTGTTATCTATTTCTGAGAATTCAGTATTAAACTTCTGCATTTCTATCTTTAGATTTTGTATCATTTCTAATTTTTCCTTTATTTTTTCATTTTGTTCTTGTATTGTCCTTTGAAATTGTTCTAGAGTTTTCTTTGTATTTTCCTCGATTTTGTCAGTGTTTTCATTGATCTATTTGTCAGTCCATTGAAGGTACCTAAACATAATTCTTTTTAATTCCTTATCAGGGATTTCCAATGCTGCTTCTTCCTCAGGGATATGTTCTGGGTCTTGTATCCTGGTCCCTTGTTTCTCCTGCTTTATCTTGCTTTTTTGTGTGGACTGTGATGGTCTGCTATCTCTGACACATTGTGACATTTTTGTGTTTATATTTAACTGGTGATTGTATGTTAGAGTGATTCACCCAAGACTTTAGTTTTCTTTGTTTTGGTTGGACGTATCTGAGTAAGCATGGTACTGTGCTCCTCTATTCACTAGTTGGCAGCACTTATGCATTCACCACCTGTCTCCTTTCCAGTCATCAGCCTCTCATATGTCCATGCTATCTTTGGCAAGTGAAGCCTATTCTTAGTTTCCTGGAATCTGAATGAGAATGTTGTCACTTTAAATATCCAAAATGGCTGCTGCTTGTAAACATGCAAAATGGCTGCACCCAACTGCCACTTGTAAACATTTAAAATGGCTGTGCCCTCAGGACCCCCAAAAGTCCACAGCTCAGTGTGTCTCCTTCTTTGCTGTTTCCATTTTTAGTCATCACTTACCCATGCTGTAATCCATGCAGCCCTTGGTGAGCAGGGCCAATTTTTAAGTTAATTTTCAGGTCCTAACACCAGTGGGAAATATTCAGGCTGTCTGTGCCATCAGGACAGCTGATGGGCTGCAGCTCCATTTGTCTTCTTACTCACTGTTTTCATTCAGGTTCTTCTACTCGTTGGTGTCTAATCCACTTCTGTATCTTTCCTTTCAAAACTCAGGGCTCCAAGATTATCTTCTGTATCTGTGTCAATTAGTTTCTCTTTTCTTTGTTGAAGAGGGTCTGTGTACTTGTCTGTCTATTCCGCCATCTTACCAGAAGTCCTAATATAAAATTCTTGAGTCGTGTTTTCTTTCACTGGGGATTTTATAGGCATTTCTCCATTGTGTTCTACCATCAAATATTGGTGTGAAGAAGTCTGATACCAGCCTGTTTTGCTTTTACCCTTCATAGCCGACTCATTTTTTATGCTTGATTGTCCAAAGCATTCTTTGTTTAACTTCAAAGTTCAGTATTTACACTAGGATACATCTCAGTGTTGACCATTCTGTGTTGATTTTTCTGAGACCCAATATGTCCTTTCAAAACAAACATTTTCTTCAATCATATGTCAAATATGTTGGTTTTTTTTTTTTTTTAATTGTGATTTGGGTGAAAGTTTACTGAGCAAATTGATTTTCCATTCAACAATTCATACATATTGTTTTTGTAATATTCATTGCAAGCCCCACAACAGCACTCTTCCCATTTCCTCCCTATGTTTACCATCCCTTAGTCCTTCTCTTCTATCCCTTCCTGTCTTTTTAGCTTTATCCCTGGGAAAATGCTGCCCTTTTGATCTCCTATGGTTGATTGTTCTAATAAGTGCATACCTCCCTGGTATTATTGTTCATCTTATGGGCCTATCATTTGGCTGAAAGTTGAAATACAGGGGTGAGTATAGTTTCAGCCTTGAAGGGTGTCTAAGGGCCATAGTCTTGGTGTATGTGTTCTGATTTTTGTCTAGGGATTGTAGGACAGTTGTATGTTGGATCACCTTTGTTTGTTTCCTCCAGATATTATTTTATCTCTAATCATTATAAATCCTATTTATTTTCATCCATTTTGCTTGCATTTCTTATACCTACTTTCTGTGTTACTTTCTGCATTTTCCTCTTCAGCATCTAATCTCCCCTGTGCTCCATCCACTTTTGGCTCCATTTCTATTATTTTTTAAGCTACTTTCCCCTTTAGAAATTTGTAACATGATTCATTCCTTTTGTTGTCTCTCTATCTAACTCATGAGTCTTATATCCCTGCTTTGTTTTCTTGTTTTATAGATGGATTGCTTCATTAACTTTTAATATCCATGACTAATCATTTGGTCAAAATTTTCATCTGCTCCATGGAAACATTTTTCTGATCAGTGTTTACTTGATCTTGTTTTCCTGTTCCTTTTCTCCTCTTTCCTTGTATCTTATATGCATTCTGGATTGTTTATTGTTGAATCTACATTTTGGTTGAAAGGATTTTTCCTTGACTAGCTATTTGCAAATGGTTCATATGTTTGAGAGGCTAGGACTGTGTCCAAGGATACAAGGATTCTCCCTAACACCATTGATGAAGAATTAGTTTAGCATTACTTTTCCCCAACTGACAGATAAGCAGCAAAAAGACTCACAGTATGCAAACTCTTTTTTCAATGCTCTGCCTTACCAGTACACTGCTATAATATGGTTTGTCATATGACACCTTGTTCAGTCCTGCTACCTCTGCTTCCCAGAATCAAACTAGTACATGGACACATCTGTCGCCAACCCACACACCTGGTCCCTGTTAGGGCATATGAAGATTTAACTCTGCATCATGTGTATGCTCCTCATCTTGAGCCAGTGGCAGCTCTCTCAAGGCTTTGCATTCATAAGCATCCCCTTCTGCTTCCTCCCACATCTTGTCTGATCTTTATTGCTTTTGGCAGCCCTTCTACCTATTTGTGGCTTGGGTTTCATAAGTATCCTAGCTTGCATTTCGGTTTCTCATTCTTCCTAAAGCTTTTGGGTGATTTACTAGAGAAGGGAGAAATGCCAATTTCACTCCTCCATTTTCAAACTGGACATCTGTATCTACTTCTTCTTCCAAATTTTCAGATAAGTAATTCTCAAGTATATGTTTCATTGTTTTTATAAACCTACAAATTAAAGAAACCTTTTAGGGAATGTTATGGATGTGTGAGCCAAGGAGACTCAGCTGATAGTTTCAATCAAGAGCATTATGAGCAGCAGGAGGAGCAAGAAGAAAGCTTGAAATTGTTTATTTCTAGTTGTGTGTGTTGCATGCAACATCTTCATGTCCTATGATTCTAGGATCAGAACCATCAATGTCTTTTCTATCACTCAATGTTTCCCACAAGTTTCAGTATGAAGGTAAACAGTGGTTCCTGGCCGATACTGGATTGTGATCTAAGAACTCCCCTTCCTTCAGCTAAATATGTTATGCTGTTCTTTAAGGTTTCATGGCAATTGGGTTTAATTACTCTACTGACTTGAAGAACAACATAACATATTTAGCTGAAGGAAGGGGAGTTCTTAGATCATAATCCAGTATCAATCAGGCAGGGTCTACTCTACTGTGAGAAGCTCTGGTGGTGTAGTGCCTAAGGCATTTGACTGCTAAACAGAAGGCTGGCAGTTCAAAGCCACCAACCACTCCTTGGAAGAAAGACTGGGCAATCTACTGTAGAGATACCACGTCAGAAACCCAAGGAGGGGTCATTGTGAGTTGGGATTGACTCAATGGCAGTGTGTTTGGTTTGGTTTGGGCTCCATTGTGGAGAAGATAGTGTGGATTGAGGAACACTATGAAATATATCTCAGATCTATGTTCAATATATGAAATTTCATCAGTAACAATTTAATCCTTTGTGTTATCATGGCCTTTTTCTAAAAATGCCTGTATTTCCTTGAAAGTATACAAGTTGTCATTAACATCTTTGTGTAACTCATGTTTTTAAAAAATACTGTTTCGTAGGGAAGAGTCATTGAGAAAGGAAGCAGAGGAAATGAAAATTAAGTAACACCCAAGATAGACATTGTCCACTTAATAATTCGATCAAGGTGATTTGTGTAAAAAGAATACAACTCAAGTTGCTACTCACATTATTTTACTAATAGTTAAAAATTATATAAACATACCTGTAGGCAAACCAAACCTAAAGTTTAGTAAGAGAGCACTTCCTGGTGGGAAGGCAAAACATTTTAAATGCCCATAAGTAAGTTCCTGCTCTCCTTCTTTATTTTATGGAATTTGAAAGCCTTGCATTCCACACTAAATCCAGATGATTTTACTGTTCTTTCTAGAGCATACCTCTGCTCTTTGAAAGCTTAGCTACTATTCTGTTTACATCCCATGAAGCAATACTGCCCATACAGACCAGTTTATGGATAATTAAAACCAGTTCACCTTGTGATTTTGCAAAATCAACAGCACTTATATGCAGAGTGATGTTAAAATTAAATTTAAGCTTGTTAGTAGCAGGCTGGTATGGATAGCTGTTGCTCAAATTTAGAATTACTCAATAATTTCATTTTTAGAAGTGGATTTCTAAAAATAGGTTGACAGAGAAATGTGGACATTCAATCTGATCTAAGCCCAGCAAGTATATACTAATGTGAAAAATACATTTTGTGAATTAGAAACTATCTCCTGACAGAAATGTTGTTTGATTGACATCTTCATAATATAATATAGTCATCCATACATTATGTATAAATTTATGATCATTTTCCAGAGCCAAGGAGAGCACACGGTTACTCTCAAAAGTGTTCTTGCTTTATATAACTAGGCTGATGCTGCCAAGACAGTCATTTCAATTTCTTGTCCCATAAACAGAAGCACTAAGGCATAAACACTTCCAATAGGAAGATATTTTAAAAGGCATTTCTTTATTAGTTATGTTGTTGTTGTTATGTGCCATTGAGTTAGATCCGACTCATAGAGACCCCTCCTTGGGTTTCCGAGGCAGTATCACTATGGAAGTAGATTGCCCAACTTTCTTTCAAGGAGTGGCTGGTGGGTTTGAACCGCCAGCCTTCTGGTTAGCAGTCAAGTGCCTTAGGTACTATGCTACCAGAGCTCCTTTATTAGTTATAGCTTTGGAAATTATTAGTTAATAGTTGTCATGACCATATTATTGTTTTCCGATAACACATTTACTCAGTAGCCATTTGCCTAACTAAAAATTTATTCAGGATTCAATACCTTTTTGCCTGCCTTTTAGTGACTTCACATTTTAGTACTAAAATCAAGAAAAAAGGAAATGATAATAGCCAAAAAGTGGAAAGAACTTAAATGCTCATATATCAATGAATGAATAAATAAAATCATGGTATAGTCATACTATGGAATATGATTCATCAATAAAAAGGAATGAAGTACTGACACATGCTATAACACTTTCAACTTTAAAACATTATGTTAAATTAAAGAAGCCAGTCACCAGGGACCATATATTATACGATTCCATTCATATGAAATGTTCAGAATAGCAAACTATGAACACATAAAGTACATTGGTGGTTACTTAGGGCTGGACAAGGGGAAAAGAGTAGGATGGGAGTGATGCTTATGGGTAACAGGTTTATTTTGGGGATGATAAAATGTTCTATAATTGATTGTGGTGATGGCCACACAACTCTGTAAATACACTAAAATAATTGAGTTTTATACTTTAAATGGGTAAATTGTATGGTAAGTGAGTGGTATGTCATTAAAGCCATTAAAAATGGAAAAAGGAAATGAGAATATTTCCATATCAGTCAAATATTTTAGATAACACTCTTTGTAGGGAAAAAAAAATTCAAGTGGCATTTTGAAATAGAGTATCTTTGCTGTCCTGTTTCCTTGTTACCATGAACAATGGAAAATTAATGATACATTATGAATTGTCACAAGTTCTAAAGATGTTTTATCTGGTAAAAAGTTTTTGCTATTTTATGCTTCCCGTTTAGTGTTTCCCATGGGAGGAAGATAAAGCAGTCTGCTTCTGTAAAGATTTACCAAAAAATCAAAACCAAACTCACTGCCATCCAGTCGGATCCAATTCATAGTGACCCCTCTTGGGTTTCCCAGGCGGTATCACTACGGAAGTAGATTGCCCAACCTTCCTTCCAAGAAATGGCTGGTGAGTTTGAACCACCAGCCTTCTGGTGAGCAGTCAAATGCCTTAGGCACTACGCCACCAGAACTCCTTATAAATATTTACAGTCTTGGAAACACTATGGGCAAATTCTACTCTGTCCCATAGAGTTATCAGTCGGAAATCAACTCCACAGCAATGAGCTTGCTTTGGTTTTTGGTTTATTGTTTACCACTTATGTGGGACAGCCATTTTGATTTTTTCATTGCAATTTGGCTATCAATAAAAAGAGCAGGCCAACTCCTGAGCAGAGAGGATCTATGTAATCATATAAGCACCATGTTTGATATTTTGGAAATTAATTTCTTGAAGAAAGAAAATTAATGTATGCTTAGTATAATAAATGTTGGGGGAAAACTCAGAATAAACAAAACAAAAACCACCCTGTCCTCATCATTTTGAATTACTTTTACAAATTAACCTTTGTCTCAAATGGTTACTTAAATTGGAGAATTAACATTTTTATATAAGGAATATTTTAAAAGCAAATTTACAAAGTTCATTAATAAAATGTATTTTATTATGAAGTAAGCAAACAGGAGTTATCTACAGTGCACAACAGACTGTTGCACTTGTTAATATAATCCAGTAAGTCAAACAATGGTGTTCAAGAAGGAGGAGCTTTACGTGAGGCCAAAGTCCTTAGTTTGCAATTGCTAGTCTTGCATTTACCACAGATAATAACACTACTTCTCCTTTCTTCCCAAAACTTTCGCACCCTACTCTGTTACAACTATTTTTTCCCACAAATTTCAAGAAGTTGGCAACGAATTTCAGCAGTGAAAACATTTTATCTTAATTACTAATCAAACCACAGACTGCACTTGTATGGGGGGCACATGTGTGGAAGATCAATAGTTATTAACTAGGAGTATTAACTGAGTTGTCTGTTATTCTACAATGTTACCTGCATAAGAGAAGGGGAAGGGAAGAGAAGAAAAATTAATATGAATGAATGCTCTATGCCATGTTCTAAGCTAAGGTCTATCACATAATGTAATACTCACTACAGTCTGTAAGGTAGGAATGCTTTTCTTGTTTTGGATGGATTAGCAAACTGAAGTTCAGAGAGGTTAACAGCATTCTCCAAGTTCACACAGTTAATAAATAAGAAAGTCTTTCTCTTTCCCGGAGTTAACTTTATCCTCAGTAGTCTCAAAGAAAAATAGAAGTTCTCTGAGCTTCAGCCTTTGTAACTGGTGATTACTTTCCATTTTTTCAAGATCTGTCAAGCATGCTTGAGCTCCAGGTTTTCAGCCTACCTAACACTGGTCGTGTAGTGCCTACGGCATCTGACTTCTAACCAGAAGGCTGGCAATTCAAACCCACCAACCACTCCTCAGAAGGAAGGTTGGGCAATCTACTTCTGTAGTGATACCTCCTCAGAAACCCAAGGAGGGGTTGCTATGAGTTGAATCGACTCGACGGCAGTGAGTTTGGTTTTTGTTTGTTTATTTGTTTTAACACTACTCTGGTTTCCCAATTGTGGTAATACTTGGGCTGTTGTGCTTCTCCATACTTGCTGCAGCTGCCTTGGCAATGGTCCAGGGGCCAGTCTGTCTAGTCTGGATATAGAGTCTGGTTTCTTTCCTGAAGCACAGTCTTTGTGAAGTTCAATGGAATTTTTGAAATTAGTAGTAATGTCTGAATTTGGCTCTATTTCCATTCTAAGGTTTTTGATTACGTATGATGAGGTGCATATAGATTCTTAGAATTCCAGTGTGCTGGGGAAAAAGACCCCAGATTCAAATACGTGCCATAGAGACCATTGTATTAAGCCTTTTGTTGTTAAGTGCCGTCAAGTCGTTTCCGACTCATAGCGACCCCATGCACAGCAGAACGAAACACTGCCCGATCCCGCGCCAGCCCCACAATCCCTGCTATA
>NW_006921602.1:22500829-22508683 GCF_000298275.1 Orycteropus afer afer
CATCTGGCTTTCGGTCACTGGTGTTCAATGCATCAAATCTATTCTTTAGATGATCTCTAAATTCAGGAGGGATATATTCAAGATCATACTTTGGCTCTTGTATTAAGCCTTAGACAGGACAAAGACAAAACAAAGACAATTTATCCAGGATGAAGGGAACCATCAATACACAGTACAACAGCCTAATGGACTCCACTGAGTCATGGCCATCTAAACTAACTCACTGCCGTCGAGTCAGATACAACTCACAGTGACCTCTCCTTGGGTTTCCGAGGCAGTATCTCTACAGAAGTCGATTGCCCAAACTTCCTTCAGAGTGGCTGGTGGGTTTGAACAGCAAGCATTCTTGTTAGCAGTCAAATGCCTTAGGCACTATGCTGTCAGAGCTCCTAGTCACAGGCATTTAAATGTGATTGAAAACAAAAGAAATCATCACAAAATCATGATTGGTGGCAGATTGATTCATCACTGCCATAGGAGGGACTACAAACACGGGGAAAAGACCATGATTGGGATAGGTACATAATTGAAGATTAAAAAGGATTAAAAGATTGATTCTGGGGCTTGACCACTTCACTAGGTGGTGGTCCAGGTATGATTCATGACCATTCCACCTGAGTTATAGCCACAAGGTGGCTACAAGACAATACCAGGACTGAAATCTTAAATCAGGAAAGGATACATTCAGGCAAGTTCCCTAGTTTTTGTGTGAGCATAATCTACTTTCAACCAGTCTATTGTGAACTCTTCCTAGGTTTGTCCTAAAACCCGTCTACGCATAGCCACAATGTTGGTTTAAAGGTTAAAAAGAACTCAAATGGTATCACCAGTAATTATCTTGATTACATGTTTAGTCAATTTCAGACTGCAGAAGTTGGTAGAAATCTTCAATTTCTTCATCTTTCGCTTTGGTAGATGGTGCATAAATTTGAATAATAGTCATTGTGATGGTTGGCTCTGTGTGTCAACTTGGCGGGACCACAGTTCTATGTGGTTTAAGCAATTGTGATGTGGGCTGTTCCAATGATGGGATCAGATGTATATGTTTTGAGCAGCCAATCTATTGAAAGGGAGTTTCCCCAGGGGTGTGGCCTGCTTCCAGTATATTTATGGACATCCTGGGAAAAGAGACACTCTTCTGTGGATCAAGATTCTGCCTACAACTGTCCGGAAGCAAACAATCCACCATTCAACATAGAAATCTTGGATTCAACATTTGTTGGAGTCAACAGCCAGTATATTACCTGCTAACCTTGAGCTCCTCAGCCTCTGCAGCTGCGTGAGTTGGAAAAAGCCTCCAGCTTGATGTTTGATTCAAGAACTTGGGACTTGTCAGCTTCTATAAGTGTGTGAACCATTTTCCAAAGATAAATTTCTTTTTCTATATATATAGAAGGTTTACTCGTTTTGTTTCTCTAGAGAACCCAGTCTAACACAGTCATGTTAACTGATCTTCCTTGTAGGTGAATGGCTATTATCCTATCACTGACAGCATATAGATAGATCCCATCTAGATCTTCAAAGAGTTTAATGCACACAGTGGGCATTCTTTACTATGTAGGCTAAACTAGTACTTGGTTTTAAGAAGACTTCAGGAGATATATTTGGCTTAAGGTTTAAAGATTATCTTAGGGCAATCGTTTCAGGGATTCATCTAGCCTCCATGGTTCCATAAAGTCTGGAGTCCATGACCATCTGCAATTCTGTTCTGCATTTTCTCCCTTTTGGTCAAGATTCTTTTATAAAATCTTTCATCAAAAATATCATCAAAATATCCAGTAATGGTAGCTGGGCACCAACCAGTTCTGAGCTCATGGCAAAGGAAGCAGTTCATGTAGGCAATTAGTCACACATTTGGAGCTCTGGTGGCATAGTACCTAAGGCATTTGACTGCTAACCAGAAGGCTGGCGGTTCAAACCCACCAGCCACTCCTCAGAACGAAGACTGGGCAATTTACTTATGTAGTGATACCGCCTTGGAAACCCAAGGAGGGGTCACTGTGAGTTGGAATCAACCTGACAGCAGTGAGTTTGGTTTGGTTTGATTGGTTTGTTGTTGTTATGTGCCGTCGGGTCGGCCCCCACTCAAAGTGACCCTTCCTTGGGTTTCCGAGGCAGTATAACTAAGGAAGTAGATTGCCCAACCTTCCTTCCAAGGAGTGGCTGATGGGTTTGAACCTCCAGCCTTCTGGTTAGCAGTCAAATGCCTTAGGCACTGTGCTACCAGAGCTCCCTTGATTGGTTAAGGGGGAGTGAAATGGTATCTCATTATGGAATTTTGCTTTGCATTTCTATGACTAATGACACTGAGCATCTTTTCATGTGTTTCTTTTGAATGTCCTCTTTAGTTAAATGTCTATTCAAATCTTTACCCATTTTATGATTGGGTTATTTGTCTCTTTGTTTTTAAGTTGTCAAAATTTTATGTATATTTTGCTTATTAGATTCTTATCAGATATATAGTTTCCAAAGACATTCTTCCAGTCAGTAGCTTGCTCTTGCTCATTTTTTAAATTAGGCTTTTTATTTGCCTTTTATTTTTGATTTCTAAAAGTTTATGTATTCCACTGTGCCACGCTCATTACAGATCCTCAATATATGCTGAATAAATCAAGGAATAAATATTAAAATTTCTCTATATATTCCAGATACAAATCCATATCAGAAATATTACTTGCAACTATTTTCTCTCATAATGTTGGCTATCTTCATTTTTTTTATATATTGTCCTTTAAAGCACAGAAGTTTTAAAATATTAAAGAAGTCCAATTTATCTATTTTTTCTTTTGCTGCCTGTGTTTTTGATGTCATATCTAAGAAACCAAAGCTCATAAAGATTTACACCTCTTTTCTTCTAAGTTTTATAGTGTTAGCACTCATATTTAGGTCTTTTATCTGTTTTGTAAATTTTGTAAATGATATGAGGCAGGAGTTCAACTTAAGAATGTTGCAGCCCCACTTGTTAAAAAGAGAATTCTTTCCCCATTGAATTGTCTTGACACCCTTGTTAGAAATCAATTGGCCATAAATAACGAAGGTTTATTTCTCGTTTTTCAATTCTATCCAATTGAGCTATATGTCTACCCTAAAGTCAATATTTCTGGACCTTTCAATCACAATGCATCTGGTCATGTCATAGGGCCTATTTCAATTCACAAACATATGTTTTGTTCCAAAGCATTTTTATATGCATATTTTCCATTCTACAGCTTACAAAATGTAATCAGTTTCACCATCTTAGGGGAGAGGAGGACTGCAAACAATAAAAGGCAATGTCCACTAGTTCAAATGAATGGAAACTTCCGAACAGCTAAAGAAGGAATTGGATGTTTTCAAGCAGAATAACAGTAATATTAAACTTAAGATTGTCTTCTCTGGACTCTAAATATGGTAGCTATCTCCTTCAGAAGAACAGAAAGAGAGAAAAGTTCATGAGCATAACAAAACTAAATATTTGGGAGACTTACATTACTTGGCAATATTAATTAAAGGTTTTTAAGTATCTTAATTTAAGGTTTTAATATACTAATTGAAGGTTTTAATTAAAGGTTTACTTGATTGGTTTTCCCATTTTTTATGACAAAGAAATTATTCTTCTTTGGAAATCACAGGGGCACATTTTTCTAACACCTCTCAGTCTGCCTCCCATCCCAGTACTCTCTTGTCCGAGGCTCTAAAGTTGTTTCCACATGAACAATTTATATCGGTGAAAACAACTGCTTTTTCTTTTGTCCAGAAAGAAAATGGTTAATTCTACCCCTTATGAAAATGGAAATAGCCAAGAAATCTCATCAGAATTAGCCTTTGACATCATCCTAAGGTAATTTTACCTCAACAGAATCAAACATTATGTTGTGGTCAGTATTTTCTTTCTAGATAGAGGGAACTTCAACTGATGGCACTCTATAAACCAAATGGAACTGTACTCATTTTGGAGGTGCATCCTTTTTCAAGAGTTTTAATCCAACAGCACACAGGAAACATTTTTTTTTCCAAGTACATTTTCAGTTTTTAAAACCATGTGTTATTTACAGAAAATAGAATTCATGTGTTTTTGATTCATTTACACTTAACTCATTAAAAAATTCCTGTTAAACCACTTGGTATTCAAGGACTTTTCAGCTTTCTAAATAAGTTTCCAAAAGGCTTCTTAAAGATATGGTGTTAAATAAATATGTACACGAGTTTGCAAACCATGTTTATAATCTTTCTTTAGAATTTTATGCCTTTAATTAGTAAAATGTGATATTCTTCTATCCAGAAAGAGATTAATATGTGAAAATTTATCATTTGTCAGTGAAAAAAAATCTAAATTTACAAATAAGAAGCTTTCAATATAATCAGACAACCAACAAATAATATATGTTACAAAATGAATGTCAGAAAAGCATCACAAATTAAGGAGGAAAGAAAGAATTAACATTTATTGAGCACTTCTTGGCTGCTATGTACTGCATTTAGCACTTAATATATGTAGAATTTAATGCTAAAGTTATTTTATGGGGTGGATATTTTCATCATCTGTTCACAGATCAGAAAACTGAGGCCCAATTTTGTTCCCAAAGATGATATAATAATCTTGTCAAGGCCACCTAGGTAGTAAGACAGATCCAGAATTTAAACAAAGGACCAGGTTCCAGTAAGATGGCAGAATAGGCAGACAAACTACACAGACCCTCTTCAACAAAGAAAAGCGGAACCAATTAATACAGATACAAAAGATAATTCTGGAGCCCTGAGATTTGAAAGGAAGGATACAGAAGTGGACTGAACTCCAACTAGTAGAAGAACCTGCATGAAAACAGCAAAAAAAAGGAAACATATGGAGTTGAGGACTGTCAGCGATCCTGACAGCATGGATAGCTGGGATATTGCCAAGTGACGTTAGGACCTAAAAATGAACCTAAAAATTGGCCCTGCTAGCCAGGGGCTGCACAGAGGACCACTGGTGGCTAGGGACAGAAGCGGAAGCAGTGAAGAGGGAGATTGGCTGAGCTGTGAACTTTTGGCTGTCCAGAGGGTGCAGCCATTTTGAATGTTTAAAAGCAGTTTGACCATTTTGGGTTTTTAAAGTGACTATGTTATCTCAGATTTCAGGGACAAAAGAACAGACTCCACTTACTAGGGATAGCAAGGACACATCAGACATTGAGGACTGGAAAAGTGTGATACTCCTTGTTACTCTTATATCAAACACCCTCCTGGTGAACGGAGGTGTGGTCATCCCTCACTCCCATCCACCTTCTGGGCTGGCAGGAATTCCATCCCAGTCTGTATGCTCTGATGGAGCCTGGGTGCTCTGCCCCACCCTGCCTAGACTTTTCTTTTCTTTTTTTTTTTAGTTTGTTTTGTCTATTTTAAATTTATTTATTTATTTTCCCTTTTATTATTTCTTCTTCTTCCCTTCCCAGGTTGTAGGTTTTGGCTTTTTCTCTCTTCCCTTTTCCTGGTTCCTTTTTTTTTTTTTTTCCCCATTCTCATGGTCCTCCCTATTCCTTATTTTCCTTTTTCCCATTTTTTTCTTCATTATTCTCCTACTCTACCTCTTTTCTCTTACTCCCCCTCCCCAGATATTGTGGGGTTCCCCCACTTCATTTCAATTCATATTTCTTTGGGGTTTTTAAAGTATTTCTTTAAATACTTTCTCTCATTTATTGCCTTTCCTTTTTTTTCTTTTTTCTTTTTTTGGTGACTGCTCCTGTATGTTTATGTGGCATGTGTTTTTTGTTCTCTTGCTTTTACTTTTTTTTATGGTTTTTCAATTATTGTTTTTGTCTAACCGAGTAGGAGACAGCAACCATGCCCATACGACCCAACCACACTCACACCTCCTACAGCTCCACTGACAGAGTGAAAGCCACCATTTCCTTCTGCACCAAGTGGCCAATGACACACGACAACCAATAAGAGCCGACTCACCTGTAAATTCTCTTCACAAACAGTTAACAGAGATTTGTGCAGCCACTCTTATTCTCTATCACACCCACCAGGAGACAGGTGGTGAGTGCATAAGTACTGCCAACTAGTGAAGAGAGGAGCACGGTACCCTGCTTATTCAGATACATCCAAAAAAAGAAAAGAAAATCTTGGGTGAATCACTCTAACATACAATCACCAATTAAATATAAATAACAACAAACTCACAATGTCTTGAAGGCAACAGACCATCACAGTCTACACAAAGAAGCAAGACAAAGTATTAGAAACAAGGGAGCAGGATACAGACTCAGAACACATCCTTGAGAAAAAAGCAGCATTGGAAACTCCCTGACAAGGAATTCAAAAGAATTATGTGTAGGTACCTTCAAAGGAGTGAGAGACAGATCAAGGAAAACACTGACAAAATAAAGGAAAACACAGACAAAACCCTAGAACAATTTCGCAAGACAATAAAGGAACAAAATGACAAAATAAATGAAAAATTAGAAATTATACAAAATATACAGATAGAAATCCAGAAGATAATACTAAATTCTCAGAAATAGATAACACATTGAAAGACCAAAGGAGTAGAATTGATGCAATAGAAGACAAAATGAATGAGATTAAAGACAAATACCTGAATACTTCTTTGGAAAGGGATCAATCAGAAAAAAGATCAAAACAAAATGAAGAAAGCCTAAGGTTCATGTGGGATACCATCAAAAGGAATAACCTACATGTCATCAGAATTCCAGAAAAGGAAGAGAAAAATAAAACCACTGAGAAAATTGTCCAAGATTTGTTGGAAGATAATTTCCCTGATATGATGAGAACATATTCATTCAGGAAGTCCAATGAACCGCAAACAGGATAGACCCCAAAAGAAAATCACCAAGACATATCATCATCAAACTCATCAAAACCAGACAAAGAAAGAATGCTGAAAGCAGAATGGGAAAAATGAAAAGTTAGTTACAAAGGACAATCAGGAAGAATAAGCTCTGATTTCTCAGAAGAAACCATGTAAGTGAGAAGGCAATGGGATGGTATATATAAAACCCTGAAAGAGAAAAATTTCCAACCAAGAATTATAAATCTGTCAAAATTGTCCCTCAAATATGATGGCAAAATTAGGAGATTTCCAGATAAGCAAAAACATTAGAAAAACAATCAACATCCTCCACCACATAAATAACACACAGGAAAAGAACCACATGATCGTATCAATCAATGCAAAAAAAAGCATTTGATAAAATCCAACACCCATTCCTAATAAAAACTCTCAGCAAAATAGAATAGAAGGGACATTCCTCAACATAATAAAGGGCATTTATGCAAAACAAACAGCGAACATTATTCTCAATGGAGAGAGACTGAAACCATTTACTTTGTGAACAGGAACAGACAAGGATGCCCTCTATCACCACTTCTATCCAACACTGTACTGGAAGTCCTAGCCAAGGCAATAAGGCAAGAAAGGGAAATCAAAGGCATCCAAATTGGTAAGGAAGAAGTGAAACTATCCCTATTTATTGATGATATGATCCTATACCTAGAAAACCCAAGAGATGCAGTCAAAATTCTACTGTAACTAATTGAGATACTGTAACTAATTGGCAGGATACAATATTAACATCCAAAAATCAGTTCGATATCTCTACACCAGCAAAGAGATTGCTGAAAAAGAAATGAGGAAAGCAATACCATCTACAATAGCTACCAGAAAAAGAAAATACTTGGGAATAAATCTTACCAAGGACACAAAAGACCTGTACAAAGAAAACTATAAAAATCTACTTCCAGAAACCATAAGAGATCTACATAATTAGAAAAACATACAATGCTCATAGATAGGAAAATTAAACATTGTGAAAATGTCATTTCTTCCCAAAGCAATCTATACATTCAATGCAATCCCAATGTAGATCACAT
>NW_006921602.1:22511709-22518323 GCF_000298275.1 Orycteropus afer afer
AGAAGAATGAAGAAAACCAAAGATTCATGGAAACAATTAGTCCTAGCTACTGGCACACCATGTGATCTGTAGCCTATATGACTATGAGACCAGTAGAACTAGATGGTGTCTGACTACCACTGTCAACCACATGGAGGAGGATCTATGTAGGAGATCCTGGATAGAGACAGAGAACAATGTGGAACAAAACTCAAATTCATTTGGAAAGAAAAAAGGTGGTGGTGGTGGGGTGTCCAGGTTTGCTGGTCTGAAAGAGCCTGGTGGAACCACTGAGACCATGGCCCCTAGCTGCCCTTCAGGTCTGGAATTGAACCAACACCTGTGGCTTCCAGCCAAACAAAAGATAGGCATATGAGTTAAACATTTACCTGAGGTAGATACACTCATTGGAGAGAACAATCATGGGAGAAAGAAGGGCTGTTTATGCACAGGGAGACAGCTTAAGGGGCAGCAGTGCATGGAGGGAAGGACACAGGGAAGAGGTAACTATCGGGAGGAAGTAAGAGGGGAGCTGTTGCATTGGAGTAAACTGTAGTGAATGTCATGAGACAAGGTGTATGTGAACTGCTGTATGGAAAGTGTATTTGCTCTGTAAATTTTCACCCAAATCATAACAATAAAAAAGAAGAAGAAGAAGAAAGAGACAAATTCAACACTTTAAACCAACATCTCTAACAATTAGAAAAAGAACAGGAAGAAAAGCCTATAATCACGAGAAGAAAGGAAATAATAAATATTTGAGCAGAAATCAATGAAACAGAAAATAGAAAGACAAAAGAAAAAATCAACAAGACTAGAAGTTGGTTCTTTGAAAACATTAATAAAATTGACAAACCACTGGCAAATTTAACAAAGGAAAAGAGAGAGAGAATACAAATAACACAAATAAGAAATGAAATGGGTGACATCCCAAAAGAACCTACTGAAATAAAAAGGATAACATCAGGATTGACTTGATGGCAGTAAGTTTAAGTTTATGAAGAACGGTACTCCAACAAATTTGAAAATCTAGAAGAAATGGACAGATTTCTAGAAAACACACCACTTACCTAAA
This sequence comes from Orycteropus afer afer, assembly GCF_000298275.1. Taxonomy (NCBI): domain Eukaryota; kingdom Metazoa; phylum Chordata; class Mammalia; order Tubulidentata; family Orycteropodidae; genus Orycteropus; species Orycteropus afer. The sequence continues at coordinate 22,512,764 of NW_006921602.1, forward strand.
CTAACACAGACTGAGGAGGAAAGTTTGAACAGATCCAGAACAAAAGAAGAAAGTGAACAGGTAATAAAAAAATTTTTAATACCAACAACAACAAAAAAAGTCTTGGCCCAAAGAGTTTCATTGGAGAATTCTACCAAACAGAGAACTGACACCAATTCTACTCAAACTATTCCATAACAAAGAAAAGGATGGAATCCTCCCAAATTTATTTCATGAAGCAAGCATAATCTTGATACCCAAACCAGGCAAAGATATCACTCAAAAGAAAAACTAAAGACCAATATGTCTCATGAATATAGATGAAAAATCTTCAACAAAATCCTAGCCAATAGACTCCAACAGCATATCAAAAAAATAAAAATAAAAAATAACACATTATGACCAATTCGAATTCATACCAGGTATGCAAGTTCAATATTAGAAAAACAATCAATGTCATTCATCATGTAAATAAAACAAAGGAAAAGAATGACATGATCATATCAATCGATGCAAAAAAGGCATTTGATAAAATCTAACACCCATTTGATAAAAACTTTCAGAAAAATAGGAATAGAAGGGACATTGCTCAATATAATAAAGGGTATGCATGCAAAACCAACAGCCAACACTATTCTCAATGGAGAGAGACTGAAACCATTCCCCTTGCAAACAGGAACCAGACCAGGATGCCCTCTATCAACACTTCTATTCAACATTGTATTGGAAGTCCTACCCAGGGCAATAAAGCAAGAAAGGGAAATCAAAGGCATCCAAATTGGTAAGGAAGAAGTCAAAGTATCCCTGTTTCCTGATCATATGACCCTCTACCTAGAAAACCAAGAGACTCAGTAAAAAAAACTAGTGGAAGTAATTGAGAAATTTAGCATCATGGTAGGATACAAAATCAACATCCAAAATTCAGTTCGATATCTCTACACCAACAAAGAGATTGCTGAAAAGAAAATAAGGAGATCAATACCATTTACAATGGCTACCAAAAAAATAAAATACTTGGGAATAAATCTTATCATGGACACAAAGACCAGTATTAAGAAAACTATAAAAGACTACTTCAAGAAACCATAAGAAACCTAAATAAATGGAAGAACATACCATGCTTATGGATAGGAAGACTGAACATTGTGAAAATGTCAGTTCTACCCAAAGCAATCTATACATTCAATGCAATCCCAAACCAGATCCCATCAACATTCTTTAAGGGTATGGAAAAAACAATCACTAACTTTCTATGGAAAGGAAAGAGACCTTGGATAAGCAAAGCACTATTGAAGAAGAACAACAAAGTAGGAGGTCTCACACTGCTGGATCTCAAAACCTACTATACAGCCATAGTTCTCAAAACTGCTTGGTACTGGTATAATGACAGACACATAGACCAATGGAATAGAATTGAGAACCCAGAAATAGATCCATCGACCTATGGTCAGCTGATTTTTGACAAAGGGCTGAAATTCATTAATCAGGGAAGAGAATATCTGTTTAATAAATGGTGCCAGCAAAACTGGATATCCATTTGCAGAAACATGAAACAAGATCTGTACCTCACACCATACACAAAAACTAACTCCAGATGGATCAAAGACTTAAATGTGAAACCTAAAACTATAAAGTTCCTCAAGGAAAAACTAGGGGAAAATTTAGGGGTCCTAATATATGGCATAAACAGACCATCAAGCATAACCAAAAGTGCACAAATAGTACAAGGGAAACTAGATGAATGGGACCTTCTAAAAAATAAATTTTTATGTTTTTCCAAAGACTTCTCCAAAAGAGTCAAAAGAGAACCTACAGGGTTGAAAAAAATATATATTTGGCAATGACATATCCGACAAGGGACTTATCTCTAGAATTTATAGAAAACTCCAACACCTCAATAACAAAAAGACAAATAATCCAATTTAAAAATGGGTAGAAGACATGAATAGACATTTCACCAAAGAGGATATTCAGGAGGCCAACAAACGTATGAAGAAATGCTGACAATCATTAGCCATTTGAGAGATGCAAATGAAAACAACAATGAGATACCATCTTGCCCCAGCACTAGTAGCAAAGTTCAACAAGACAGAAAATAACAAATGCTGGTGAGGATGTGGAGAAATTGGAACTCTCATACACTACTGGTGGGACTGAAAAATGATACAACCACTGTGGAAAGCAGTATGGTGATTCCTTAAAAAGTTGGAGTTAGATGTACCATTTGATCCAGCTATTCCATTACTAGGTATGTATCCTAAAGAAGTGAGAGCCAAGACAAGAACAGATATATGCACAACCGTGTTCATCACAGCACTATTTACAATAGCCAAAAGACGGGAACAACTTAGGTTTCCATCAACTGAAGAATGGATAAACAAACTATGGTACGTATACAAAATTGTATACTATGCAACCCTAAAGCATAACATAGAATCTGCAAAACACTGCATAATGTAGATGACCTCAGAGGACATTAGGCTAAGTGAAATAAGTCAATCACAAAAGGACAAATACTGTATTAGGCTGTTATTGTAAAATGCAAGGAAAGGCTTATATATGGAAGGAAATTTTCTTTGTTGGTTACTAGGGGTGGGAGGGGAGAGGAGGGAACACTGCTGATACGTAGAGACAAGTATTGATTTGGGTGAAGAGAAGGGCAATATACCAAATGTCAGTGATCAACATGATGGCATTGAGGAAGAGGGAGACACAGAAGTACATGGGAGGTACAGACAACAAAGATGAACCCTTTTGCACATACAGCACTGCATTGTCAGTGAAGGTAAACATGGATATGTGGGTGGATAGATAGGTGGACAGGTTGAACTATTAGGTATGTCTGTGCAGGGGGGAGTATGCCCAAGTCCAAGTATAGGGTTGCCAGACAATATTTCTACAAATGAATTTGTATGTTCTGCAAGAATTCCCAGGTATATAGTAGAGCTGACAAGAGGCAAAGTTGTAGTCACTTCTTGGCCACAGCCAGCTACTCAGAGGGAGTGAGTACTTGGACCTGTGGGCTCAGGACCATAGTCGTAGGGGATATCAAACTCAATTGGCATAACATTCTACACAAAACACTATTCCACATCCTACTTTGGCGAGTAGTGACTGGGATCTTAAAAGCTTGCAGGGGACCATCTAGATGCAACCATGGGTCTCTCCTCGTCCAGAGCAAAAAAGAATGAAGAATACTAAAGACACATGGAAACAATTAATCCAAGTGACTGGTACACCATGTGATCCTCAGTCTATATGAATATGAAACCAGAAGAGCTAGATGGCACCTGGCTACCACCGTCAACCACTTGGAGGGGATCTATGTAGGAGATCCTTGATAGAGAGGGAGAATAATGTGGAACAAAACTCAAAATCATAAAAAAAAAAAAAAAAAAGAGACCAGGTTTGCTGGTCTGATAGAGCCTGGTGGAACCACTGAGACTATGGCCCCTAGATGCTCTTCAGGTCTGGAACTGAACCCACTCCTGTGGCTTCCAGCCAAAAAAAAAAAAAAAAAAAAAAAAAAGACAGGCATATGAGCTGAACTTTTACATTATTACATTAGGTAGATACACTCCTTGGAGAGAACAATCATGGGAAAATAGAAAGGCTGTGTATGCACAGGTAGACAGCTGGGTGGGGGGCAGGAGTGCATGGGAGGGAAGGACACAGGGAAGAGGTAACTATGCGGAGGAAATGGGAGGGCAGCTGTTGCATTGTGGGAAACTGCAGTCAATGACATGAGACAAAGTACATGTGAGCTGCTGTATGGAAACTGAATTTGCTCTGTAAACTTTCACCCAAATCACAATAAAAAAATTTTTTTTAAAAAAAGATCAGTAATGATTCCTAAGTCCATATTCTTTCTGTTGTCCATGCTTCCTGTTATATTTGAAGTTGTAGACATCTGGTTACAAATTATTATACTTTTACCAAATACTAGTAATATGAACATTAGTAAAACTTAGCTTTCTTGACTAATGGGGACAATAACACTCACCTTATAAAGCTGTTCTAAGAAGAAATGAGATAATGTATATATATGATGGTATCTACCCTTGCTGAGGTGATTTAGTTCTCTTGCCTCCAGGCTTGCTTTACTCTTATAAATATTACATACAATGCAGGTTAACACTTTGAAATAGCTAATTTTATGTCTATTCCACCTTCCAAAATTTTCAATGATTGTCCCAAAATCTTAGACTATGATTAAAATTTCACAATGATTTTGTTCTAAATTTATATTCAACTTCTCCTCCTTTTCACTCCCAAATAAAAACTTAACTTGAGATTAACTTATTCCCACACTCACAAACCAACATGCACACTACATTTTCACAAGCAGCACTTCATGCTCCCCATTGAAAGTTTCTCTTTACTTCTATTTATCCAACTCTTTATCATTGTCCCTGAAATGGCTCAAATCTCCTTATCAGTGAAATCTTCTCTGTGTTTGCCTGTACCTCTTGCCAGCGAGTCAGAATGACCGTAGACAGAGTTGAATTACCCCATACAGTTTCTTTACCAAAGGAGGCTGCCACAGCTTTCTCCAGCGGAGCTGCTGGTGGGTGATATCCGCCAACTTTACTGTTACCGGCCAAGGGCTTAAATACAGTGTCACAAGGATTTCTATTGTATGTAGAAAGGAAGTTTAGCACAGTGATCAAGTGTACAGACTCTGGGTTGTGTTATTTGGACTCAAATTCTAGTTGTTTTACTCCCTAATTACATGACCTTGGGGAAGTTAACCAAACTCTTTGTGACAATTTCTTCTTTGTTAAATGGAGATAATAACAAGTCCTACCTTATAGGGTTTTTTGAGTTTTCAATGAAATGATATATAACAAGCACTTGGAATTTACCTAACATATAGTATGTACTCAGTAAAGTACAAATTAGCTATTCAAATTCATCTGAGAGGGTTATTACAGATCAAACAGTATTGCCATTATTTGATAATTGTTAGAACTGAATACATGAGGGCTCATACTAGTCTCTCTACTTTAGTATATGTTTTAAAACTTTATTAGCAAACAAACAAATAAATTGGTAACTAATAGTTAACAATGTTAGTTTATTTGATTTTGCCATAGAAGTTTTAAAAAAGAAACTTCCAAATAAATAAAGAATACAATTATTCAACCCTGCATATATTTCTTATTTTCTTAACTAGATTACAAATTCTTACAAATAGGAAATATTTTGTATATTTTGTTGTATTGTCATTAGCATCTAGCTCAATGTATAACCCATTTTATGTGTTTAATATGCATTTGTTGATGATCTATCTATGTGGATTATATAAATTATTATATTAGTTTATTTTATAAGTAAAATCCAAACTTTCAGTAAGCACCACTCTTCTACTCAGCACATTTTTCAAGTGAATTGTACCTTTCTTGTTACCCTACCCCTGTGCCTCAAATCTAAAGGAAGCTGTGATAGTTGAAGATATGTCAACTTGGCTGGACTCCAGTTGTGAGTGGTGGTTCCCATGATGGATCACATGACTGAGTTCTAAGCAGTCGGTCTGCCCAAGGGGAGTTTCCCCAGGGGTGTGGCCTACCTGCAATGCTAT
>NW_006921602.1:22535930-22545171 GCF_000298275.1 Orycteropus afer afer
CATGAGACAAAGTATATGTGAACTGCTGTATGGAAAGTGAATTTGCTTTGTAAATCTTCACCCAAATCACAAAAATAAAATAAAATAAAATGAAAAAACCCTCATCCCTGAGAAGCTGTGGCTTTGATTTAAACCTCCCCAAAGAACTGCAGACTTGGATTTGTATGGTTGAGGGAAACTGCATCGATGAACCTAGTAGAAGCAAATCCTCTCTAAAAGAATGTACCTACATCTTAGACCTCAAACAATCCTTCAAATAACTTTTAAGAACAATAAGCAATATATAGTATAAAACCCACACACAAATGGAAAAAATTCCATGGAATGCAGATACAAAGGTGGGGGAAGGAAGCAGATATTGAGATTATCAGATAGAGATTATTTTTAAAAATTGAGTTTACTATATTTAAAGAAATAAAAGATAAATTAAGATATCAGATTACTATAAAAAGTAATCAGATTTGAAAAAGGAACATTTATGTTGTATAAAGATACAATGGTTGAAATTTAAAATTCAGCAGACAAAATCAAACAATCTTTCTTGATGAAAACCCTAAATAAGATTAGAATAGAGGGGAAATTTCTCTATGTGATTCAAGGCATATATGAAAACCAACAGCCATCATTATACTTAATGGAAAAATACTGAGAGCTTTCCCTTTGAAACTGGGAACAAGAGAAGGGTGCCCACTCTCACTACTTCTATTCAATATTATACTAGAAGTCCTAGCCAGAGCAATAAGACAAGAAAAAGAAATAAAAGTATCCAGATTGGAAAAGAAGAAGTAAATTATTTCTTTCCATGGATGATATGATCCTATATAGAGAAAATGCCAAACAGTTTGCAAGAAAATTTCAAGAACTAATAGAGGACTTTAGCAAAGGTGCAGAGTACAAGGTCAACAAAAATCATTTGAGTTTCTATACTCCAGTATTGAGAAATATGAAAGGAAATTAGAGAAATCCATTTACAAGAGAATATAAAATGTCTAGGACTAAATCTAACCAGAGACATGAGGATTTATACAATGAAAATTAGAAAACACTTCTGAAAGAGATTAAATGGAAAGATGTTCCATATTCATGGATTGGAAGACTTAATAATGTTCAGATGTTAATACCACCCAAAATGATCTATAGTTTCAACACAATCTTCATCAAAATTCCAACATCCTTCTTTAAAAAAATGGATGGAAAAACTGATCCTCAACTTTGTACAGAATGGCAAGAGGCACTGAATATCTAAAGCAATGTTGAAAGAAAAGAACAAAGTAGGAAGATTCAAGCTTCCTTATTTTAAAATATATTATACAGATACAGATATCAAACAGCAATAGTACTGATATAACAAAAGATGCATAGACCAATGGAATAGAATTGACAATCATGAAATAAACTCACATATCTATGCTCAACAGATGTTTGACAAGGGTTTTAAATCCATTTAATGGGGAAAGAAGAGTCTCTTCAATGAATAGTGTTGGAAAAACTAGATTTCTACATGCAGAGAAATGAAATAGGATCCATGCCTCTCACACCATACACAAAAACAAACTCAAAATGGATTAAAGATCTAAATGTGCAAACTAAAACCATAACATTCTTAGAAGAACATGCAAGGGCAATACTGTTGGGCCTAGCTTTTAACCAAGGATTATTTAATACAATAACAAAAACACAAATTGGTGTTGTTATTAGGTGCCACTTAGTTCCAACTCTAGTGACCTTATGTACAACAGAACAAAACACTGCACAGTCCTTTGTCATCCTCACAATCATTGCTATGTTTGAGTCCATTTTTGCAGCCACTGTGTCAATACTTCTTGTTAGAGATCTTCCTCTTTTTCACTCATCCTCTTCTTTACCAAATGTGATACCTTTCTTCAGGGAGAGGTCCTTCCTAACAACATGACCAAAGTACAAGAGGCGAAGTCTCACCACCCTTGCTTCTATGGAGCATTCTGACTGTACTTCATCCAAGAAAGATTTGTTTTATTCTTCTGGAAGTCCATGATATATTCAATAGTTTTCACCAACACAATAATTCATATGCATCAGGTATTTTTTGTTTGTTTGTTCCTGTTTCCCGGGTGTTGAGTGCCTTCTTCACAACTTTAACTTGAAAGGTTTCAGGCTTGTTTCTAGCAACAAAACTGTTGATTAATAGGAAAACATGGAGACTGGTATCTGAAAATTCAGATTCGAAGATCAGAATTTCCTGCCATCTAGGTTGTTTTTACCCCCTCAGAAAGTTATCCATTTCATGAAGGCATTGGTCATTCAGGGGTAGAATCTCACCTTCTATGCGGGAGACTTAGGTTAGATTCCTGACCAATATACCTTATGCACAACTGCCACCCATCTGTCAGTGGAGGCTTGCATGTTCCCATGATGCCGAACAGATTTCAGTGGCACTTCCAGACAAATACAGACTAGGAAGAAAGGCCTGGTGATCTACTTCTGAAAAAGCAGCCAAAGAAAACTCTATGGCTCACAATGGTCTGATTCCCAACCAATCATGGGGATGGTGCAGGACCAGGCAGTGGTTTGTTCTGTTGTGTATCAAATACGTCAAGTTTTCTTCAAACCAAACTAAAATCAAACTCACTGCTGTCGAGTCAATTCGACTCATAGTAATGCCTCCTTGGGTTTCTGAGGAGGTAACTCTACAGAAGTAGATTCTAAGGAGTGGATGGTGGGTTTGAACCATCAGACTTCTGGTTAGCAGTCAAATGCCTTAGCCATTATACCATCAGAGTTCTTCCTGATCCATTGGGCAGGTTTCACACGCATATGAAGCAGTACCATGGCTTGGGTCATGCCTACTTTAGCTTTCAAAGTGACATCTCTGCTCTTTAACATTTTAAAGAGGTCTTTTGCAGTGGATTTGCCCAATACAGTATGTTGTTTGACAAATAAATAAATGAAACCTCATAAAAATTTAAAACTTCTGTTCATCCAAAGAATTTAGGGGTCCTAATATATGGCATAAATAGACTATCAAGCATAACCCAAAATGCACAAACAGCAGAAGATAAATTAGATGAATAGGACCTTTTGAAAATTAAATGTTTATGTGCTTCCAAAGACTTCTCCAAAAGAATCAAAAGAGAACCTACAGATTGGGAAAATATATTCAGCAATGACATATCTGACAAGGGGTTTATCTCTAGAATTTCTAGAAAACTCCAACATCTCAACAACAAAAAGAAAAATAATCAAATTAAAAATGGACAGAAGACATGAATAGACACTTCATCAAAGAGGATATCCAGGTGGCCAACAAACATACAAAGAAATGCTCATGATCATGATGCCAGTAACAACAACAACACACTGCTGTCAAGTCAGACCCGACTCATAGCAACCCCTCCTTGGGTATCTGAGGCACTGTCACTATGGAAGTAGATTGCCCAACCTTCCTTCCGAGGAGTGGCTGGTGAGTTTGAACCGCCAGCCTTCTGGTTAGCAGTCAAGCGCCTTAGCTACCAGAGCTCCTGGCTGGTGCCATTAGAGAGATGCAAATCAAAACAACAATGAGATACCATCATGCCCCAGCACTAGTAGCAAAGTTCAACAAGACAGAAAATAACAAATGCTGGTGAGGATGTGGAGAGATTGGGACTCTCATACACTACTGGTGGGACTGTCAAATGATACAACCACTGTGGAAAGCAGTATGGTGATTCCTTAAAATGCTGGAATTAGAAATACCATTTGACCCATTCATTCCATTATTAGGTATATATCCTAAAGAAGTGAGAGCCAGGACAAGAACAGATATATGCACACCCATGTTCATCACAGCACTATTTACAATAGTAAAAAGATGGAAACAACCTAGGTGTCCATCGACAGAAGAACAGAAACTATGGTACATAAACACAATGGAATACTATACAACCCTCAAGAATAACATAGGATAGGCAAAACACCCCATAACATGGATTAACTTGGAGGACATTATGCTGAGTAAAATAAGTCAATCACAGAAAGACAAAAATTATATTAGTTCATTACTGCAGAAAGTCAAAGAAAGGTTTATATAAGGAAGGAAATTTTCTTTGTTGGTTACCAGGGATGGTAGGGAAGGGGAGGAAACACTGTTAGATAGATAGAGACAAGTTTTGATCTGGGTGAAGACAAGGGCAATATATCAAATGTGAGTGATCAACATGGTAGCATTGAGGAAGAGGAAGACATAGAGAGGCACACAGGAGATACAGACAAAAAAGATGAACCCTTTTGTACAGGTAATACTGCATTGTAAGTGAAGGCAAACATTGATATACCAGTGGATAGATGAGTGGACAGGCTGAACTATTAGGTATGTCTATGCAGGAGAGAGTGTACCCAAGACCATGTACAGGGTTGGCAGACAATGTTTGTACAAGTGTATTTGTATGTCCTGTAAGAATGCCCAGGTATATATTAGACAAGGGCAAGGCTGTAGTCATGTATTGGCCACAGCCAGTGACCCACAGGGAGACAGTAGTTAGACCTGTGGGCTCAGGACAAAAGTCACAGGGCACATTGAGCTCAATTGGCCTAACATAGTAAACAAAATCACTATTCCACATCCTACTTTGGTGAGTAGCAACTGAGATCTTAAAAGTTTGCAAGCAGCCACCTAGATGCAATGATGGGTCTCTCCTCATCCAGAGCAAAGAAGAATGAAGAAAACCAAAGATTCATGGAAACAATTGGTCCAAGCAACTGGTACACCATGTGATCCGCAGCCTATATGACTACAAGATCAGAAGAACTAGATGGTGCCCGGCTACCACTGTCAACCACTCAGGGGGGGATCTGTGTAGGAGATCCTGAATAGAGTGGGAGAACAATGTGAAACGAAATTCAAAATCATTTAGGAAAAAAAAAAAAAAAAAAGGACAAGGTTTGCTGGTCTGATAGAGCCTGGTGGAACCTCTGAGACTATGGCCCTTAGCTGTGCTTCTGGTCTGGAATTGAACCCACTCCTGTGGCTTCCAGTCAAACAAGAGACAAGGATACGAAGTGAACATTTACACTAGGTAGATACATTCCTATGACAGAGTGAGCAGTGGCCGGGATCCAGGTAAGGGGAAGGACCTAGGCCCCACCCCAAAGATGCAGGAATGTGGGGAAAAGTAAAGCCAGAGGGGGAGACAGAGTGAGCAGCAGCAGGGATCCAGGAAAGGGGAGGGCAGAGAGGTTTCAAACAGCTAAGTGAGACAAACTTGACTGTCAGTTTGTTGTACTGTGGTGGCTTGTGTATTGCTGTGAAACTTGATGCTGTGCCACTGGTGTTTCCAACACCAGCAGGGTTGCACATGGTGCACAGGTTTCAGTGCAGCTTACAGACTGAGATAGACTAGGAAGAAGGAAGAAGTCATCCACTTCTCAAATAATGGCCAAGGAAAACCTTATGAATAGCAGAGAAACACTATTTGATACATTACTACACAACTTCACGAATAGCCCAGAAACATTGTCCAATACAGTGTAGGAGAACGAGCCCCTTAGGTTGGAAGGCTCTCAAAATACAACGGGGAAAGAACTGCATCATCAGAGTAGAATCAGCCTTACTGATTCAGATAAAGTAAAGCTTTTGAGACCTCCATTTGCTCAGGTGGCACGACTCAAATTGAGGAGACACCGTTGCAAACATCCATTAATAATAGGAACATGGAATGTCTGGAAGTATGAGTCTAGGAAAATTGGAAGTTGTCAGAAATGAAACGGAACACATAAAGACTGTTATCCTAGGCATTAGTGAGCTGAAATGGACTAGTTTTGGCCATTTTGAATCAGACAACCATATGATCTATTATGTCCGGAATGACAATTTGAAGAGGAATGGCTTGTCATTCATTATCACAAAGGATGTTTCAAGATCTGTGCTGAAGTACAATGCTGTCAGTGATAGGATAATATCCATACACCTACAAGGAAGACCTGTTAATATAACTATTATTCAAATTTATCACCAACCATCAAAGCCAAAGATGAGAAAATAGAAGATTTTTACCAACTTCTCCAGTCTGAAATTGACTGGACATGCAATCAAGATGTGTTAATTATCACTGGTGACTGGAATGCAAAAGTGGGAAACAAAGAATCACCATTAGTTGGAAAATTTGGTCTTGGTGACAGAAATAATGTTGGAGATTACATGATAGAATTTTGCAAGATCAATGACTTATTCATTGCAAATACCTTTTTCAACAACACAAATGGCAGCAATACATGTGGACTTCATCAGATGGAGTACACAGGAATCAGATTGACTACATCTGTGGCAAGAGGTGATAGAAAAGCTCAATATCCTCAGCCAAAACAAGGCCAGGAGCTGACTGTGGAACAGATCATCAACTGCTCATATACAAGTTCAAGTTGAAGTTGAAGACAAGTAAAACAAGTCCACAAGAGCCACAATATGACCTTGAATATATCCCTCCTGAATTTAAAGACCATTTAAAGAATAGATTTGATGCATTGAACACCAGTGATCGAAAACCAGAAGAATTGTGGGATGACATCAAGAACATCATCCATGAAGAAAGCAAGAAATCATTAAAAAGATAAGAAAAGGAAAAAAGACCAAAATGGATGTCAGAAGAGACTCTGAAACTTGTCTTTGAATGGAGAGTAGCTAAAGCAAATGGAAGAATGACAAGATAAAAGAACTGAACAGATTTCAAAGTGCAGCTTGAGCAGACAAAGCCAATTACTATAATGAAATGTGCATAGACCTGGAATTAGAAAACCAAAAGGGAAGAACATGCTCAGCATTTCTCAAGCTGAAAGAACTGAGGAAATAATTTATACCTTGAGTTGCAATATTGAAAGATTCTTTTGCAAAATATTGAATGATGCAGAAAGCATCAAAAGAAGATGGAAGAAACACAGAGTCACTGTACCAAAAAGAACTGGTCGATCTTCATCCATTTCAGGAGGTGGCATATGATCAAGAACCAATGGTATTGAAGGAAGAAGTTGAAGCTGCACTGAAGGAATTAGCAAAGAACAAGCCTCCAGGAATTGATGGAATACTCATTGAACAAACGGATGCCCCACTGGAGGCACTCACTTGGTTATGCCAAGAAATTTGGAAGACAGCTAGCTGGCCAACTGACTGGAAGAGATGCATATTTGTACCCATTCCAAAGAAAGGTGATCCTACAGAATGTGGAAATTATCAAACAGTTATCATTAATATCTCACACAAGTAAAATCTTGCTGAAGATAATTCAAAAGCGGTTGCAGCAGTACATTGTCAGAGAACTTCCAGAGGTGCAAGCTGGATTCAGAAGAAGATGTGGAACAAGGGATATCATTGCTGATGTCAGATGGATCTTGGCTTAAAGCAAAGAATACCTGAAAGATGTTTACCTGTGTTTTATTGACTATGCAAAAGCACTTGATTGTGTAGATCATAACAAAGTATAGATAGTATTGCAAAGAATAGGAATTCCAGAACACTTCATTGTACTCATGAGGAAGCTGTACATAGACCGGGAGGGTGTTGCTTGAACAGAACAAGGGGACACTGCATGGTTTAAAATCAAGAAGGGAGTGTGTCAGGGTTGAATCCTTTGACCATACTTTTTCTATCTATATGCTGAGCAAATAATCCGAGAAGGTGGACTATATGAAGAAGAACATGGCACCAAGATTGGAGGAAAAATCATGAACAACCAGAGAAAGGCTGATGACACAACTTTGCTCGCTGAAAGTGAGGATGACTTGAAGCACTTACCGATGATGACTGAAGAATACAGTCTGCAGTATGGATTACATCTCAACATAAAGAAAGCAAAAATCCTCACAACTGGACCAATGAGCAGCATCACAATAAATGGAGAGAAGATTGAGGTTGTCAAGGAATTCACGTTGCTTGGTTCTACAATCGATGCCAATGGAAGCAGCAGTCAGTTTATCAGACGATGTATAGCACTGGGCAAGTCAGCTGCGAAGGACCTCTTTCAAGTGCTAAGGAGCAAAGATGTCTCCTTGAGTATTAACGTGCACCTGACACAAGCCATGATATTATCAATCGTCTCATATGCATGTGAGAGCTGGACAATGGATAAGGAAGATCAAAGAAGAACTGATGCTTTTGAGCTGTGGTGCTGGCAAACAATGCTGAAAGTGCCATGGACTGCAAAAAGAACTGAAAAATCTCTCTTGGAGGAAGTGCACCCAGAATGCTCCTTGGAAGCAAGAATGGCCAGACTTTGTATCACATATTTTGGTCATGTTATTAGAAGGGACCATTCCCTGGAGAAGAATGTCATGCTTGGTAAGGTGGAAGGCCAACAAAAGAGGGGAAGACCCTCAACAAGATGGACTGACACAACGGGTGCAGTGATAGGGTCAAGTATAGCAAGGATCCTGGAGCTGGCGCAGGACCAGGTGGTGTTTCTTTCTAATGTGCATAGGGTCACTATGAGTTGGAGATGACTCAAGGGTACCTAACAACAACAGATACACTCCTTGGAGAGAACAATCACGGGAGAATAGAAGGGCTGTGTATGCACAGGGAGACAGCTCAGGGGGCAGGAGTGCATGGGAGGGAAGGACACAGAAAAGTGGTAACTATGGGGAGGACGTGGGAGGGGAGCTGTTGCATTGTGGTAAATTGTAGTCAATATCATGAGACAAATGTATGTGAGGTGCTGTATGTAAAGTGAATTTGCTTTGAAAATGTTCACCCAAACCACAATTAAAAAAAGAAAAAACTTGCAAGCAGCCACCTAGGTGCAACAATGGGTCTCTCTTCATCCAGAGTAAAGAAGAAGGAAGAAAACCAAAGACATAGAAACAATTAGTTCAAGCGACTGGTACACCATGTAATCCTCAGCCTATACAACTATGAGACCAGAAGAACTAGATGGTGTCTGTGATAGTTGAAGATGTGTCAACTTGGCTGGACTCCAGTTGTGAGTGGTGGTTCCCATGATGGGATCAAATGACTGAATTCTGAGCGGCCGGTCTGCCCAAGGGGAGTTTCCCCAGGGGTGTGGCCTACCTGCAATGCTATTCCAAGGACAAGCTAGAAGAACAGCATTCCGGACTATATACTTCCTTGAGTGAGCGGCTCGCCGCTCGCCCTGGAAGTTTCGGATTCATCCTTTGTTGGGAACAGCAACCAGCGTGCTGCGTGCCAGCTTGATTCTCTCGGCTCTGTTGTGCTTACGGGAACCAGGCGGCTCCGGGCCTCATCTCCTCCAGAGACGAACTTTGTGGCTTGAACTCC